>NC_141873.1:123073064-123226237 GCF_056163025.1 Triticum urartu
AGTAAATAAAGTGCAGCAAGGTGGCCCAATCCTTTTTGTAGCAAAGGACAAGCCTAGACAAACTCTTATATGATGTAAAGCGCTCCCGAGGACACATGGGAATATCGTCAAGCTAGTTTTCATCACGTTCATATGATTCACATTCGATACTTTGGTAATTTGGTATGTGCGTGGACCGGTGCTTGGGTGTGCCCTTACTTGGACAAGCATCCCACTTATGAGTAACCTCTATTGCAAGCATCCGCAACTACAACAAAGGTATTAAGGTAAATCTAACCATAGCATGAAACATATGGATCCAAATCAGCCCCTTACGAAGCAACGCATAAACTAGGGTTTAAGATTCTGTCACTCTAGCAACCCATCATCTACTTATTACTTCCCAATACCTTCCTCTAGGCCCAAATAATGGTGAAGTGTCATGTAGCCGACGTTCACATAACACCACTAGAGGAGAGACAACATACATCTCATCAAAATATCGAACGAATACCAAATTCACATGACTACTAATAGCAAGACTCCTCCCATGTCCTCAGGAATAAACGTAACTACTCACAAAGCATATTCATGTTCATAATCAGAGGGGTATTAATATGCATATAGGATCTAAACATATTATCTTCCACTAAATAAACCAACTAGCATCAACTACAAGGAGTAATTAACACTACTAGCAACCCACAGGTACCAATCCCGGACTTGGAGACAAGAATTGGATACAAGAGATGAACTAGGGTTTTGAGAGGAGATGGTGCTGGTGAAGATGTTGATGCAGATTGCCCTCTCCCGATGAGAGGAGCGTTGGTGATGATGATGACGCTGATTTCCCCCTCCAGAGGAAAGTTTCCCCGGCAGAACAGCTCCGCCAGAGCCCTAGATTGGTTCCGCCAAGGTTCCGCCTCGTGGCGGCAGAGTCTCGTCTGGAAAGATGGCTTATGATTTTTTCCTCATCGAAAGACTCCATATAGCAAAAGATGGCCATCGGAGGGCCACCAGGGGGCCCACGAGGTAGGGGGCGCGCCCAGGGGGTATGGCGCGCCCCCACCCTCGTGGGCAGGGTGTTGCCCCCATGGTGAACTTCTTGCTCTCAGTATTTTTTATATATTCTGAAAACGTCTTCCATGAAGTTTCAGGACTTTTGGAGCTGTGCAGAATAGGTCTCTAATATTTGCTCCTTTTCCAGCCCAGAATCCCAGCTGCCGGCATTCTCCCTCTTTATGTAAACCTTGTAAAATAAGAGAGAATAGGCATAAGTATTGTGACATAATGTGTAATAACAGCCCAAAATGCAATAAATATCGATATAAAAGCATGATGCAAAATGGACGTATCAATGTGTATTAAAGTTGCCACCTTAAGTTGAACCATTAATTAATAACTCACATCTGTCATGGATACACTCAAACCCAAACCACGTCTACGAGCATAGCATGGCAATATAAGCATAACGTAGGGGTAACTCCCAAGGGTTTGATAATAAAACAGGTAATAGGTTCTACCTCGTTATCTACTTCCCAGACCCACATGTTAAGAGATCCTACTCATGCAATGTGTGAAGGTTGAAACTAATGCATAAAAACTGGGTGATAAAGGGGTATGATCAAAGTGTTACTTGCCTTGCTGACGATCTGCAAATCCTAAAGACTCATACTAGCACGCTTCGCACTCCGGGTGTTCTATCGCAAACAAACAATAGCATACATAAGCAATAAAGCAAAGAAGCACGGGTAAATCTCGAATAAGAAGATCTAACCGGAAAGTTCAACTAAAGAACTCTGGTCTGCAAAAAAATCAAATCAAACGGAGCAACGAAACTCAAACTGCGAAAGAAACAAGATCCGATTACTAATCTGGACTAAAGTCAAATTTTACAGTACCAAAATCTTGTTCAAGTTGATTAAACAGAAAGAGGGCTTCGAGACGAAGATCTAGGCACTCGAATCACCTGATTCCGATAAACGAGCGAAAATATGAACTAAAACGGAAAACAGGGCCGAAATCGCGATCGAAAATAATCGCGGGAAAACCCTGGAAAAAGAAAACTGACGAACAAAGAAAAGAAATACTAAATTGACTCCAAAAATCCTGAAATAAATTTTCCCCGTCCTCTAAAAATCTACCGGACAAGGTGAACATTTATTTAGGACTCTAATGCAATTTTGAAAAACGCTTATTTCCTAATTCGAATAAAATAGCGATAAAACCCCAAATAAACAATACAAATTGATTTTAATATTTTTCCTTCAACATTTCATTTATTTTGGAGAAGTCATATTATCTCCTCTCATATATTTTGATGTGAAATATTTTTGGAGAGAAAAATAATTAAAACCCAAAGTGATCCTTGTTTCAATATTTGATAAAACTCAAATATGAGAACGAGGGAAAATCCCCGACTCTCTCCGAGGGTCCTTGAGTTTCTTAGGATATCAAGGATCACAAAACAAAATGCAATTAAAATATTATATGCATGAATGACCTATGTATAACATTACAAATTGAAAATTTGGGATGTTACAAACCTACCCCCCTTAAGATGAATCTCGCCCTCGAGATTCGGGTTGGGTAGAAAATAGGTGTAGGTGGTCCTTGTGTAGATCATCCTCACTTTCCCAGGTGGCTTCGTCCTCGGTTTGGTGGCTCCACTGAACTTTGCAAAACTTGATAACCTTGTTGCGGGTAACTCGACTAGAAAACTCGAGAATCTTGACTGGTTTCTCCTCATACGTCAAATCACTGTCCAACTGTATTGCTTCGAGGGGCACTGTATCTCTCAAAGGAATATCAGCCACCTCAGCATGTGTTGGGGATATTACTATTAAGTATAAACCGTCCATGAGGGGTCGGGTTATGTTCACAAGGAGTTAGTCATGTTAGAAGCCCATGAGATAAAAGGGATGGCGCTTTATGAAGGAGATCTAACATGAAGGCCCAAGGCCCAAAGGCGATTAGGTCCCGTAGATGTAAACCGCCATATGATATGTAACTTATGTTGTAAGGCAAGGAAAGGTAGAAACCGAGCCGGGCACGTTTATGAACCGGCCTTGGGATTCTGTAAACCGCCGGGCGTCAACCTATGTATATAAAGGGACGACCCGACGACAGTTTAGGGACAACAGATAACAACTCGAGAGCCAGGCAAAGAGGATTCGCTCCATGGTCATCGAAACCCTAGCAATTCCATCACAACTGGATTAGGCTTTTACCTTCACCATAAGGGGCCGAACCAGTATAACTCTTGCGTCCTTTGTCCGCTTTAACCCCTTTAAGCTAACCCGTAGCGATGGCTCCACGACTAAGTCCTTTCACGAGGACATCTGCCGTGACAAAACCACGACAGCATGGCACTTCTTCAACTGGGAAACTTGAAACACATCATGAACTCCTGACAGTCCTTCAGGTAACTCCAACTTGTAGGCAACCTCTCCCATACGCTCCAGAACACGGCACGGTCCTTCAAATCTCGGGGCAAACTTCCCCTTAACTCCAAAACGCTAACTCCTCGCAGAGGTGACACTCGCATATATGTTATGTCTCCGATTTCATAGACTACCTCCTTGCGTTTCAAGTCTGCATAACTCTTTTGTTTGGACTGAGCTATCTTCAGTCTATCTCGAATCAGCTTAACCTTCTCCTCGGACTCCTTAATCAAATACGGTCCAAAAAACTGGCGGTGTCCAACTTCATCCCACATCAACGGGGTTCGGCATCTTCTTCTGTACAGTGCTTCGAAAGGTGCCATCTTCAAACTGGCCTGGTAGCTATTGTTGTACGAGAATTACACGTAGGGTAAATTATCATCCCAACTAGACCCGTAGTCTAGTGCACAAGCTCTCAACATGTCCTTCAGAATCTGATTGACTCTCTCAGTCTGTCCATCTGTCTGCGGGTGAAACGATGTTCTAAACTCTAGCCTGGTTCCCAAAGTCTGGTGCAGTTGATGCCAAAACTTTGAAGTAAACTGTGTTCCTCTGTCTGATACGATGGTCCTCGGAACTCCATGCAGACATACGATCCTGGTCATATATATCTTGGCCAACTTTGCACTTATATATGTGGTTTTCACTGGGATAAAGTGAGCTACTTTGGTCAAGCGGTCCACTACTACCCAGATAGAATCATATCCTGGTCGGATCCTGGGTAATCCGGTGATAAAATCCATGCCAAGTTTATCCCACTTCCATTAGGGTATTGGCATAGGCTGTAGTAATCCTGCTGGCTTCTGATGTTCTGCCTTCACTCTCTGACATACATCACATACGGCTACATACTCGGCAATATCCTTCTTCATTCCGGTCCACCAGAAACACTCCTTCAAATCCAAATAAATTTTGGTGTTTCCGGGGTGTATCAAGTATGGTGAGTCATGAGCTTCCTGTAATATCAACTTCCTGATCTCGACATTATTGGGCACAAAAATATGGTCTTCAAACCACAAGGTGTCATGCTCATCCTCACGAAAACCTTTGGCTTTGCCTTCACTCATCTTCTCCTTTATCTCGACAATTTCTTTGTCATCCTTCTCGGCTTCTCGAATCTTTCCCAACAAGGTCGACTAAACTTCCATGGTTGTAACAAAACCTTTGGTAACAATCTCTAAACGTAGCTCCCTGAAATCTTCTGCTAACTCCTTTGGCAATCCTCCTATTACTAAGGTATTGGCATAACTCTTTCGACTCAAAGCGTCTGCTACAACATTGGCCTTTCCCGGATGATAGTGCAACTTCATATCATAATCCTTTATAAGCTCCAACCATCTCCTTTGCCTGAGGTTCAACTCCTTCTGTGTAAAGATGTATTTCAAACTCTTATGATCCGTGTACATATCACAATGGTTTCCAATAATAAAGTGTCTCCAGGTCTTGAGTGCATGTACAATGGCTGCCAACTCCAAGTCATGTGTGGCATAATTCAACTCATGCGGTCGAAGTTGTCGTGACGCATATGAAACAACTCTCCCATCTTGCATAAGTACTCCTCCAAGTCTTAGGCGAGAGGCGTTGCAATACACTTGGAAATCCTTGTGTATATCCGGCAGAATCAGCATTGGGGCTATAGTCAAACGTTTCTTCAACTCCTGGAAACTTGCTTCACATTCCTCAGTCCAATGGAACTTGGTGTCCTTCTTCAACAACGTCTTCATAGGCTTCGCAATCTTAGAGAATTTTTTAATGAATCTCCGATAGTATCCCGTGAGTCCAAGAAAACTGAGGATCTCTCCAACTGAGGTGGGTGCCAACCACTCAGTGACTGACTGAACTTTGGTGGGGTCCACTGCTATACCTTTCCCCGATATAACATGTCCAAGAAATCCAACTTCCTTCAACCAAAACTTACATTTGCTAAACTTGGCATACAACTGGTGCTCCCTAAGTTTCTCGAGAACTAAGCGCAAATGCTCCTTGTGTTCCTCTTCATTCTTTGAGTATACTAAAATATCATCAATGAACACCACGACAAACTTATCCAAGAACTCCATGAACATCTTATTCATCATACTCATGAAATAGGCAGGGGCGTTAGTCAATCCAAATGACATAATCGTATACTCATAAAGCCCATGCCTTGTGGTAAAAGTTGTCTTAGGTATATCCTTTTCTCAAATCTTCAGCTGGTGGTAACCTGATCGCAGGTCGATCTTCAAAAACACTTTAGCTCCTTATAGCTGGTCAAATAGATCATTGATCATCGGCAGTGGGTACTTGTTCTTGATTGCCACTTCATTCAACACCCGATAATCAACAACCATTCTTACAGATTTATCCTTCTTCTCAACCAATAGCACTGGGGCTCCCCATGGTGATGAACTCCGTCGGATGTAACCTTTCTCTAATAACTCTTTAATCTATTTCTTGATCTTCTCCAGATCATTCGCGGGCATCCGGTTTGGTCTCTTTGATATTGGCCCGGTGCCTGGCAACAGCTCTATCAAAAACTTTATGTCTCGATCTGGTGGCATGCCTGGTAACTCCTCTGGAAATACATATGGGTAATCCTTCACAACATGCACTTCCTCCTGAACAACTCCCGTGAGGTAATGTACTTGGGTTCTCCTTGGCGCATGCCTGGATACATACTTGATCCTTTTTCCCTCTGGGGTAGTAAGCAGAATTGACTTACTGGTGCAATCGATGTTTCCTCCATACATCGACAGCCAATCCATTCCTAGTATCACATCCAATCCTTGCGACTCCGGAATTATCAAGTCAGTGGGGAAAACATGACTACCGATGGTTAATGGCAACTGAAAACATCCATTGCTTGCCATATACTCGGCTCCGGGCGAGGTTACTAGCATAGGTGTCTTAAGAACTCTAGTGGGCAACTTATACTTATCCACAAATCCCCTTGATATGTATTAATGTGATGCACCAGTATCAAAAAGAACGATTGCAGTAAATGACTTAACTAAAAACTTACCGATAACTGCATCTGGTTGCTCTTCAACCTCCTCCACGTTCACGTGGTTCACTTGTCCTTTGTTAAATGGATTGGGCTTCTTCTTAGAGCTCCCATTACCATTTCCGTTCTTCGCTTCAGGGCACCCCATGGCATAATGTCCAGTCTTCCCACACTTGAAACAAGTAATATGGCTTAGGTCCCTCTTGGCGGGTGTGGCTGGATTGGAACGGTTCTGATTGTTGCTTGCTCCATTCCCATTCCTTGGGCCAGTATGATTATGGGAACTTCCACCATTGTGAGTGTGGCCTCCATGGTTATGGGTAAGCCCTCCTAAGTTTGGGGTAAAGCGAGGCTTTTGCTGAGCTCCTGAATTGTACTTCCCTTGTCCATATTTCCTCTTGCGTCTCTCTTTCTACTACTGCTTCCCTTCGATCATGAGAGCTTTATCTACCAACTCCTGGTAGTTGTTAAATGTTGCCACCATTAACTGCATACTCATCTCATCATTCAGCCCTTCCATAAACTTCTCCTGCTTCGCGGCATCTATGGCCACATCATCTGGAGCATAGCGGGATAACTTACTAAACTCCTCCACGTACTAGCCTATAGTACAGTTCCCTTGGTGTAAGTTGCGAAACTCACGCCTCTTCATGCTCATAGCTCCAGTCGATACGTGGGTTGTGCGGAATGCTTGCTGAAACTGCTCCCAGGTGACATTGGCTATAGGAAAAGTGGTTGTGTAATTCTCCCACCATGCGGCTGCTGGTCCATCCAATTGGTGTGCGGCAAAATGCGCCTTCTCAGCATCTGTGCAACCTGCGGTGGTCAACTCCCTTCCAATCCTGCTCAGCCAATCATCAGCAACTATTGGCTTGGTGCTACTAGAAAACACCGGCAGTTGCAGCCTCAGAAAACAAGCTAAGTTGTCAACTGGTGGTGGTGGTGGGTTGTTGTTGTTGTTGTTGCCTTGGTTCTTAACTAACAACTGCATCAAGGCATTCTGCTGCTGGATCAACTGAGTGAGCTCCGGTGGGAAAGCAAAACCAGGATCACGTCTCGGAGGCATCTGATGGGTTTAGAGGGTAGAGATTAGAATAGAATGTGGTTTAATGATAAAACACTACCCACATGCACATGAGACAAACACAATCATATCATATCACTCAATCAATCAAGGAAGGGCATACAGTCGGTCTAACTATCGTTACAGTGCTCGGACTACTAATATTTACATGGGGGTACTACTAATAGTATTGGTGGTCTACTGGAAATTTTGATCGGTGGAAGACTCCATGATATCCGCTCCAGCTTCGTCTTCATAGTCATGATCACTACTATCCGGGTCGGAGTCGGTGTCGTCTATGATGATGTAGTCTTCAGAACGAATCTCCTTAGGTTCGTCGTCTTCTCCTCCTGGCGCGGGGTCTCCCATAAAAACTCCTAACTTCCTAGTCATGTCGTCATTCCTCTCCACAAGTATCATCATTTCCTCCTCATATCCATCACGTGTAGACTTAAGCTCCTCTTCTAGCTCCGTGATCCTGATCATCGCCTTCTTCAAATCTATCATGCTTGCGCACATCTGGTTCTCCTGGCGATGAATGTGGTGGTTTAATTCCTGGATGAATGCTGCAATGGACCTGTCCTTCCTGGTGTTGATCATCTCCCATTGCTCATCTCGGCGTCCACATATCTGGTAGATAGTGTCCTTCAACTCCTGTTTGTAGACTTCTCCAATACGTCCTATAGCAATGTGGGCTTCCATACTCTTGCCTAGACTCCAGGTGGGTGCATCAAAGGAAAACTCAATGGGTTTAGTGACTGGCGTGAACATCCTTCCTGGAACTTGAACTCGAATCATCCATCGCTCGTCTTCTGGTAAAGTGGTGGTATAGGTCCCGGTGAAGCTTGGTATTCCAATGTTCAGGTACTTAGTGACCTCCTTCAAGTGTCGTCCAAAAGGTGTGTCCTCATCCGGTTGTGCAAACTTGTTCCTCGTATCTACCATCCTAAAGAGTAGAAAATGGAGAGGAGTCAGAAATGGCCTATGGCTTTTCTTAGTGGTCGTGTCCTACATTCAGCGTATGCTCTGATACCATCTTGTAGCGACCCGACCTCAAACGGTCAAGTCTCTGTGCTACAGTGTCATCCCTGGATCGGTAATGCTGACACACACAGTACTCGAAGGATTTATAACAGAGTGGCAATCACACACTTATTACATCGAATGTCTCAAGAGAGAACTTATTACAATAAATATGGCTTAAGGCCATCTAATACGATAACAGCGGAAGGCTTGGAAGATAAAGTGAGTCCATCAACTCCAACGGCATAGCTGAGTGCATGACAAACGACCTATGGCACCTTACTCCTCGTCTGAAAAGTCTGCAACATGATATGTTGTAGCCCGAAAACGGGTCAGCACATGGAATATGCTGGCAATGTAACACAGGAGAGTAATGAACAGATAAATACTATCACTACAAGCATATATGCTGGTGGAGGCTCTATGGTTAATATGTTTTGCGAAAAGCCATTTTTTTCCTACAACAAAGGAATATATTTTATTTAACTATCATGGTAGTTGAACAATATTGAGAAGGTTCCTCCAACTCAATCCCAATTAAAAGTAATTATCAACCCAACAAATTAATTTTAGAGTGATGAGATCCATATGATAATCCAAGAACCAGATACTCAAGATGTCCATAACCGGGGACACGGCTAACCATGATTAGTTTATACACTCTGCAGAGGTTTGCGCACTTTTCCTCACAAGACTCGATCTCCTCCGTTGTATTTCTCACACTGCATTGGTGTTTGAGAAACGGATGACCGAGACACAGTCTTTCAGAAGCATTTGCTCTCTACTTCGGGTGGACCAGTACACCTACAATCCCCTACATCTGCTAGACCACCTCTTCAAGAGCTCACGCAACCTACTCAACTATGCCAGAGCCCATAATGGCTTGTGGCTGCACACGGAAGTTTCTAGCATGAATAGTCTTATGATCCCTTCGAGCCTGGGTGGCGGACCGTAGGATGATCACACGGGTACTCCGGGATATCCTAGGACAACACTGGATTCTCTAGGTGCCCACAAGCAATCCACCCAGATGTGTATTAAAGTTGCCACCTTAAGTTGAACCATTAATTAACAACTCACACCTGTCATGGATACACTCAAACCCAAACCACGTCTACCAGCATAGCATGGCAATATAAGCATAACGTAGGGGTAACTCCCAAGGGTTTGATAATAAAACAGGTAATAGGTTCTATCTCATTATCTACTTCCCAGACCCACATGTTAAGAGATCCTACTCATGCAATGTGTGAAGGTTGAAACTAATGCATAAAACTGGGTGATAAAGGGGTATGATTATTGTGTTACTTGCCTTGCTGACGACCTGCAAATCCTAAAGACTCGTAGTAGCACGCTTCACACTCCGGGTGTTCTATCGCAAACAAACAATAGCATACATAAGCAATCAAGCAAAGAAGCACGGGTAAATCTCAAACAAGAAGATCTAGCCGGAAAGTTCAACCGAAGAACTCCGGTTTGCAAAAAGAATTAAATCGAACGGAGCAACGAAACTCAAACTGTGAAAGAAACAAGATCCGATTACTAATCTAGACTAAAGTCAAATTTTACAGTACCAAAATCTTGTTCAAGTTGATTAAACAGAAAGAGGGCTTCGAGTGATTCCAATAAACAAGTGAAAAGATAAACTAAAACGAAAAACAGGGCAGAAATCGCGATCAAAAATAATCACGGGAAAACCCTGGAAAAAGAAAACTGACAAACAGGCTAACGAACGAACGTTCGCTGTCTGCGATTAACGGGTGAAAACCATTCGTTAAAATGAACGTACGAACGGGCGTTCGCTAATTAACTAAACCGGAAAAAAATAAACTGATCTAAAAGAAAATAACCGCGGGTTCTAAAAAACCATACGGTTTTCCGGCAAAAACCGGTGGCGGCGGCTACCTCTGGACGGGACGGCGGCAGCTCTGGCGGAAGTCCGACGGTGGTGGCGAGCAACTCCGGCGGGCGGCGGAATCGGCGGCGGGCGGCGGCGACGGCCTCCGGCAGCGGGGCGGTGGGCGGCGCGGGCGGTGGCGAAGTCCGGCGGCGGCGGGTTAGGGTTAGGGTTTCGGTGGCAGGACGGGCTAGTGGGCTGCAGGGTCGGGGGCGCTGGTTATAAAGGCCGGCCGGGCGAGTCCTAGTCGGGCACGGCCCGGCTAGGTCGGTTGACTTTTTTTAAATAATTCCGCGCAGAAACGAAGAAAAGAAATACTAAACGGACTCCAAAAATCCTGAATAAATTTTCCCCGTTCTCTAAAAATCTACCGGACAAGGTGAACATTTATTTAGGATTCTAATGCAATTTTGAAAAATGCCTATTTTCCTAATTCAAATAAAATAGCAATAAGACACCAAATAAAAAAATACAAATTGATTTTAATATTTGCCTCTTACGTTTCATTTATTTTGGAGAAGTCATATGATCTCCTCTCATATATTTTGATGTGAAATATTTTCGGAGAGAAAAATAATTAAAACCCAAAGTGATCCTTGTTTCAATATTTGATAAAACTCAAATATGAGAACCAAGGAAAATCCCCAACTCTCTCCGAGGGTCCTTGAGTTGCTTAGGATTTCGAGAATCACAAAACGAAATGCAATTAAAATATGATATGCATGAATGACCTATGTATAACATTCCAAATTGAAAATTTGGGATGTTACATGCACAAAAACTCTTAAAAAAAGTGATTTGTGCAGTTCACCAAAAGGTCGCAATAGCAACGAGGTGAAATGGATAGCCCTGTTTGCAAAAAAAGAGGTAGAAAGGAAACAATTACTAGCCAATAATAGTTGATGACACATGCGATGAAAAAAGGGAGAATATTCCTTGTCCTAAGGGAAGATAACAACACAGTTGTGTTTGTCTAAAACGGTGTGAGGACGAGATTGCAATAAGGAAAGTACGCCGAGCGAGCTACGTTTTGGGTAAAGAACTATGGAAGATCAACATACAGCGACGTGGGAAGACGGGCAGTGGAGCAAGGCCGGAGGGGATAATTGGAGGTCGTTGGGATGTAACTAGGTGAGCGGGGGTGGGCGGAATCTGCCCATACTGCGGCAGCGAGCAGGTGGCGTAGGCCCTACCGCGCCGGAGCTTGGTCAGATAGAATGGCGTGTACCGCAGATCAGGACGTGTTGCCTCGGCACCGTCGAACAGAGAAACAATGCACGTCCTTCCTTTTCGCCGGCGGACGGGATGCGGCCGGATCAGTGACCAATGGTGAGAGAGAGAGAGAGAGGCCACCGCAGCCTTGTGTGAGATACTCTGAAGAGAGACAAGCCAGGTAGGCAGGCTCCATTGTATATAGTGGAGCAGACTACCTTTTTCTCCATAAAAATCGTTTTATATTCTGTGTACGTGCCATTGAGTGATATAACTTTATTTAAAAATAACGCGCCAACGCATCAAGTCGAACTTTGTTTCATGCACGCGTGTTACACGACCTCCGTAGGTAAACAACCGCTACACGCGTTCTAATTAGCACGTGGGCTGCCATTTCGTACAGAAATGAACTCCCCCGTGTACCCGCCCGGGTGTGGCTGGGCATGAAGCATGAGTACGTGCATGGTGCACCTATTATCTTCTTGTATACGTACACCACCTACGTGGGGTTGTGTGAGAGAGATACAAATGTAGAGAGATATAGTGTGTGGGTTCGTGAGAGTTTTTTTGGGGGGGGAGGGGGGTCAACCAAAAAATGAAACATATGCAATGTGTGTGAAATAGAGTCCTGGATATATCATATATATAGAGAGGGCGATCCACGAGAAGAGAGTGGAGGTATCATCGGCTTGAGGTGTCCATAGAATCGAAGAGAGGGATGATGTGTGTGTGTGCGCGCGCGCGATCGATAAAGAGTGCCATCGAATTTGTGTGTGCCCATGTCAAAGATATAGAGTGGCTAGCCTACTGGAACGTGAGAGGGGACAGGTGCAGTTTGTCTCTGTGGCATGGATACCTACCTACAGCGCTTGACTATCGGTGTGTGGTGGGGGGGAGGGAGGCCTAATTAACTATGGAGGTACAATGGCTGGTATATGTGTGGAGGAGGAGAGAGGCCTACCTCATGTATTAAGGGAGATCGATCGGCATCCATGCATACGTGTAGGAGAGGAATAAGGTTGGGAGAGAGATGGATCTAGAGTGTTGGAGGGGGTGGTAGTGGGGTTGCTTCTAACAAATGGTGGGATAGGCTTGCTACACAACCGGAGGGCACGCCTGCAATATCAATAAGAGAGGGGATGGCTGCCTGTCTGTGCACGTGCGTGTGAGAAACGGGTCAGGAGGCATGCACGAATGATGAGGGGGATGATATGGCTGTGGTAAGCAGACGTAACTACGTAGGAAGATCAATCATCCTTTGTCAGAGAAAGGAGAGACATAACTTGTGAGGTACGTCGATCGATGGGGGGGAATAGTTAAAGTCAACCTAGGTATATGTTGGGAGATCGATTGGTATACATGCATGTGTGTGTTAGAAGCAAATGAGGCAGGAGGAGAAGGATAGAGAGAGAGGGATGCATCTAGGAGGTGGTGCGAGAGTCATACTATATCGAGGGGGAAGGAGTGTGCGAGTATGAGATCGATGAAAAGAGTGGTGGGAATGAGGCATGGACGGTGATAAGAGAAGAGGGGAAGCTTATGTTTGTGCTAGGCACACCTGGCTAGAGAGGCATATTGATCGATGTGTGCCGTAAAGAAGGAGTTGGGCCTACACACACCGTGGGTGAACGACCTAAAGTGAAAAGACGAATTTGCGCGATGGAGCTAGAGAATACCGAGGGAGGGTGAGAGGGACACGGGCATGTGCATGCACGAGAGAAAGTTAGCGCTAGCTACAAAGATAAGAGGATTGTGTGGGTGTAAAAGACGAATAGAGATCATACTTCATTATAAAAAGCGAATTTGGATATTTGAAGAATTTATCATAGTGTTTTAAACCGACACATGTGTGAATATATATTACGGTGATACACATGGTGTGGTTATGAACATGTTATACTACATACAATATATTTTATCTCTACTCTTATAAAAAACGGAGTTGTTGATGATGGTGTGCCTGCCATCCTGCAATATAGGTCGTCCGATTTATATCTGATGGATAGGAAGGAAACTATGGCAATTTTGAAAAAAGATACCCACACCCCTCTCCATATTTGCAAATTAGGCCTCCCCTTGATCATGTTGATGTTCTGTGGAACGCATAGGCACCTTGCTAGTACTACGTATAATATATAGAACATTGATCATAATTTGGGCCAATGTGTGGCTTTTGTAGCTCAGGTCTAAATACTTGTCATGATGTAGAGGTTGGGCACTATACTATGTGTGATAAACTCGGTGTACGTATGGAACATGGTTTAGATTATGAATATATAGTTAGGACATCAAATGTACTATTATTTGGAATCAACATCAAGTGTATTCAAAAAATAGAATTCGATTTCATGTAGTACACATAGTTCATATCTATCTCTATAGTAATCATGTGGTGTGTTATTAAGGTAATACACAAATGATGGTTGAAGTTGGCAACAATCATGATTGTAGATTCTTATTGAAATAGAGAAACGAATTCATATTCAGTTTGAATTGCAGCGGTAGTATAGACATTTGGAATGCACTAAAATACTGGTATGAGTAGGTTACATGCATCATACAGCAAGCGAAAAAATTTAATTGGACATAACATGGATTCATACTCCCTCCTTCCACCTATATAGGGCGTAATGCGGTTTTTAAGACCGCCTTTGACTATTGACAAGATTAATAGTACATGACATGCACAATGTGAAAATTATATCATTGAAAGAACCTTTCACAGACGAATTTAATGGTGTGATTTGTGTAAGTTGCATGTCATATGTTATTGCTCTAATATTTGGTCAAAGTTAGCATCAAAAAACGCATTAGGCCCTATATAGATGGAAGGAGGGAGTAGCTTTGAATAGCATTTTTATAGTAAAACGGGGCAAGACTCTCTCTTTGTGTGGTGTGAATAGTTTTATTTTTTTCGTTTTCATTTTGGTTGAGGGAAGTGTGAATTGATTTGGTATGTACAAGTACAATATTACACGTTAGGCTTGTCCCTAAAATTCAACCCGTGCCTTGTTATATCCCAAAAATTCAGATATCATGCTCCCAAAACTGGCGCATTCACAACCCGCGCCTTGCTATCCCGAAATTACAACGCGCGCAAAAACTCCCTCCAGCTGCCAAATCCCGACACGCGAAATCCTCCTTCTAACCCTGAGCCGAAAGGGCCGCTAGTTCAAATCAGTGGGGGGGGGGTACTTTTGTAACACACCATACATTTTGGACAAGCGCGTCCCTAATTCATGGTTCACCCCCTCCCATCGCCTCCTTTTTGCCATTCGAAATCCCAGGCCGCCATAACCTCTCCGCTCTAGCCGCGAAACCCCACCCTCCTCCGTCTGCCACCTCGCCGCTGCCCAGCCGGAGCCTCTTCCCCGACGACGTCGTCCACCGCAATAGCTCGGCGTCCCTCGTCCACCTCCCCGGATGAGGATCCGTCGTCCATCTCGTCGTCCCGCCGGTTCAGCCACCCCGTCCTCCACCTCCAAGGAGCTGCTCCGATGATCGCCTCGTCTCTCGCGGTTGCTCCATCCCCACAACGCCGCCTTAACCTGCTCCACCGGAACCGCAACATCCTCACCGACTCATCGGACGAAGCCGGGGCCTACTCGGCGCAACCAAAGAGGTAGTACACTCATTGCATCGCACCTTCTCCTTAACTCGACCTCCCGGCGCCGACGGTGCTCCATCCCGCACCCCCATGGAGTGGCTACCTTGAAGTCAGCGCCGCGGGCGACATCTCCACGGCGGCTCTTCCCCAGTGCGAGTCCCCTTCGGCGGCAGCGGCCATACCAGCCGGATCTGCTGCTGCTGCTCCGGCTCTCACTCGCTCGCACGCGCTGCTCTGGCTCTCGCTCGCTCGATCGCCCAGCTGCTGCTGCTCTGGCTCTCGCTGCTGCTGCTCTCCCCCTCGCTCATGCTGCTACTCTGCTCTGATTTAGCTACACTTCAGTCGATTGAATCGACTTTTGGGTCAGTTGATTTTCAGGGGGTGGGGGGGCTCGCCGGAGAGGTACCCCACTATCTATCTTAGGGTTCACGGTGGGGGCGGGGGGCCTAGAGGGCTGGCCGGGGCGGCGGCAGACTAGCGGTGGGGAGTTGTTTCGGGGCGGCGAGGCGGCGCTGGGGCCGGCGGTTCGGCCGATGGTGGATGGCGGATCAGGGGGTGCAGGTTGAAGATGTACTGCAGGCCCTCCCTAAACTACATGTCAAGTGCCTCTCTGCTACCATTGCGTTCAGTTTCGACAGTAACATTCAGATTCCACGGTAAATTTCAGTTTCGACAGTTAAGTTCAGAGTCAACAGTTTTTACCTCATCTGTTGTAGTCAGGTGGTTTTTGGTGATGTAAATTTTACATCTATTTTACATCATCTATTGGAGATGCTGTTAGAATCCCACTTGAGATTGATGATGTCTGTCTTGTGCTGCTTCAGCCTTGACATCCTGTTCACCTCTTGGACTCCAAGTCAGGTCCAAATTAATGTTCAAACTTGAGTTCTAAATTAGTTGTGGGGCACATATTGAGGAAGGAATGAATAGTATCTCTGTCTAATATCTGGTTCACCTAGGGTATGCCTATGTTGTTTATCTTGGGTGGGAAACAAATAGTAAAGCAATCATCATCTGTCTTTTTATTAAATTAAAGCAATCATCAGCCTGCTATCATTATTTTTGGATTCATCCACTGGTTGTTGCCATCACTCTAAATTTCTGCATGCTCTCCTTACATAATCTCACCATATTTTTTCGTACGCATGTCAGATATTGTACACAGTCATGCTGAACATGTGGAGAAAAAGAGAAGAGTTTTGCGCAGCAATACAATGTCATGCAGACATCGCTCCATGGTGGGTTCAATGGCAAACCCTCCCCACCCCTCTCCAGATTGTAATCCAGAGGAACATATCTGTTCTGAGGCGGATTCAGATGCCGCTGACCACTACTATTTACCCCCCAAGGTGTTAGCTCTACCTTGGCATGATGATGTTAGTCATATCATGCATATGTTGCCTTGCAGTGCCTAGTTTTGACATCATATATGTCATCTGCTTAGTTTAGACATGTTCTGTAATGCCACCTGTTTAGTTTCTATATCATATATGGGAATTATGCAGTCTCATGTCTTTTAGCCACCCATAATATATGTGAAATGTGCAATGCCATCATGTTTAACCAGGCATCATATATTTGAATGATATCTTTCCCATCCTTTTCTTCATTACATTTCCATTTGTCGACAATGTTTGTACATTAAACTACTCTTCCTGTGAATCAGCCATTTGGGTGGGAGATTGAAAAATCTGGAGTGAAAACAAGGCCTTCAGAGCAGACAGTGCTACCTGTCGAAGCAGATCTCTTGTTGGGTCCCGATAGCTCCTCGGAGATGGATTCAGAGACAGATGACCAGTCCTATTCCCCCAGCGAGGTGTATGCTCTAACTTGGCACGGTTATACTTCTCATATCATGCATATGGTGTCTTGCATTGCATAGTTTAGACATCATATACACAATATTCAACACCATGTTCTTAGTTCAGACATCATATCGAATGCCCTCTATTTAGCATATAAATCACATATGTGAATTAAATGATGCGATCCAGTTACTTAGATAACATGTAGGTGAATTATGTCATGCGGTCCTGTTTAGTTATTCATCATATCTTTGAATTATGTTATGCTATGCTATCCAGTTTAGATAGACATCATATACGTGAAATTATGTCATGCTATCTGTTTCAGTTAAACAATATACATGTCAACTATTTCATGCCCTATTTTTTCCACACTATCTATTGCATCTGTCTCTCATACAATGTCTGTACATTCAACTATGTTTCCTGTTTATCAGCCATTTGAATTGGAGCGGGTGATTAATAATCCCCAAGTGCAGGGAATCATCGTAGCAATTTCCAAAGGTGGAAGTGATAAGTATGGAGTGTCGAACCCACAAGGAGCTAAAGGTAAGATCAATATTCTCTCAAGCCCTATCTGCCACTGATATGACTCTACATACACCGAACGTTTGCTTCCAACTAGAAACGAGAAATAAAACTACGTTGTGGGTATGAGGTGGATAACTTTATATGATATCGGAGAGCTAAAATATGAAAGTAGGTGTTGTTATCATAAAGTTAGAATATATTACTAAGGATTATAAATAGCGAGTGTGGAATAATGGTGGATCGGTGTGCGGAATTGTCCTAGGCAATTGTTAACAAGACCGGTAATCACTATTGCAGTTTCATATGAGGGAGAGGCATAAGCTAACATACTTTATCTACTTGGCTCATATGCACTTATGATTGGAACTCTAGCAAGCATCCACAACTACTAAAGATCATTAAGGTAAAACCCAACCATAGCATTAAAGCATCAATTCCTCTTTATTCCCATACACAACAACCCCCTTACTCGGGTTTGTGTTTCAGTCACTCACCAACCCACTATAAGCGAATCATGAACGTATTGCAACACCCTACAGCGGGAAGCCCTCACGCTTGCGCGACACAGAGGGCACCATAGGACAGCACCAAAGTAAAACATATAGCTCATACCAATATAGATCATAAATCAACCCAAAGACAAAGGATAACTACTCAAAACATCATAAGATGGCAACACATCATTGGATCATAATATGTGGCATAAAGCACCATGTTCAAGTAGGGATTACAGTGGGGTGCGGGAGAGTGGACCGCGTAAAAGAGATGAGGATGGTGATGATGATGGTGATGTTGATGAAGACAATCACCACGGCGATGATTCCCCTCCCGATGGCACTCCGGTGCCACCAAGAGAGAGGAGGAGAGGTTCTCCCCCTTATGCTTCCTCCTCCATGGCCTCCCCCTAGATGGGGAGAGGTTCTCCCTCTGGTCCTTGGCCTTCATGGTGATGATGTCCCCTCCGGGATCCTCCTCCATGCCCTCCGGTGATGATGGCCCCCTCCGGCAAGGTGCCGGAGAGGGCCTAGATTGGTTTTCGGTGGCTACGGAGGCTTCTTTCAATGAGTTTGCTACCTATACTTATTCTGTGTGAAGTCATTACTCCCCATGGTATAAGCATATGAAACATATATAAATTCAGATTTATGATATTCAATTATTCAACCATTTACTCATAGGATATACGTGAAGCACGTGAGTAAATGACAAACTACTCTAAAAGATATAAGTGAAGGACACTGAGTAGTCAAATAATTAACTATCTATGGGTGGATTCTTTTTCATTTAAGATTTCAGATCCAATGATTTTATTCAAACAACGAGTAAATTTGAAAATACGCTCCAAGCAAAACACATATCATGTGACGAATAAAAATATAGCTCTGAGTAAGGTATACCGATAATTTTGAAGACAAAAGAGGGGATGCCTTCCGGGGCATCCCCAAGCTTAGGCGCTTGAGTCTTCCTTGAATATTACCTTGGGCTGCCTTGGGCATCCCCAAGCTTAGGGTCTTTCCGCTCCTTATTCTCCTCATATTGATGTCTCACACAAAGCTTGAAAACTTCAATCGCACAAAACTTAATGGAACTTCGTGAGATAGGTTAGTATGATAAAGAGTAAACCATTCACTTCGGTACTGTCAAATACAAGGCTCATAATTGTTCTCACACAAAGCCTACTGTACCATATCATTTCTACAATTTATATTGAGAAATATAAGTCATAGAAACTAGAAAACAAGCAAAATATGCAATGAAAACAGAATCTGTCAGAAACAGAACAGTCTGTAATGATCTGAACACTAACCATACTTCTGCTACTCAAAAAATTATGAAATAAATTGGTGGACGTGAGGAATTTTTCTATTAATCTTCTGCAAAAATAATCAGCACCAAATCACTCTTCTGTAAAAAAAATGGCAGCTAATCTCGTGAGCGCAAAGTTTCTGTTTTTTGACAGCAAGATCACATTAACTTTTACCCAAGTCTTCCCAAAGGTCTTACTTGGCACTTTATTGAAACAAAAGCTATAATACAAGATTAATACAGTAGCTTAATCATGAGAACACACAAAAGCAGTAAGGGTAAATATCAGGTTGTCTCCCAACAAGCGCTTTTCTTTAATGCCTTTTAGCTAGGCACGATGATTTCAATGATGCTCACATAAAAGATAAGATTTGAAACATAAAGAGAGCATCATGAAGAATATGACTAGCACATTTGAATCTAACCAACTTCCTATGCCTAAGGATTTTGCGAACACATAATTTATAGGAACAAGAATCAACTAGCATAGGAAGGCAAAACAAGTATAACTTCAAAACTTTAAGCACATAGAGAGGAAACTTGATATTATTGCAACTCCTACAAGCATGTATTCCTCCCTCATAATAATTTTCATAGCATCATGAATGAGTTCAACAATATAACCATCACATAAAGCATTCTTTTCATGATCTACAAGCATAGAAATTTTTCTACTCTCCACATAAGCAAAATTCTTCTCATTCGGAATAGCGGGATCGCTAGTTCCTAAAGTTGACACTCTTCCAAACCCGCTTTAGATGATAGTATTATTCATACTCCAAATGATATAAGTGAAGTTCATGCAGCATTCTACAATTAATATAAACTAAACAATATCCAAGCTCAAAATGTATAAGTGAAGAAAATGAAGCATTCTATAAAACCATACTCAAAAGATTTAAGTGTAGCACAAAGAGCAATTCTATAAGATCATACTTAAAAGATATAAGTGAAGCACATGAAGCATTCTATAAACCAATGAATGGCTATCTCATACTAGCATGGTTCTTAAAGAAAAAGAAAAACACAAAGGACACAAATCATGTGAACAAAACAAAAACCGAGGTTTACCGATAATTGTTGAAGAAGAAAGATGGGATGCCAACCGGGGCATCCCCAAGCTTAGATGCTTGAGTATCCTTAGAATATTTACTTGGGGTGCCTTGGGAATCCCCAAGCTTGAGCTTAATATGTCTCCAACGTATCTATAATTTTTGATTGCTCCATGGTATTATATTATCTATTTTGGATGTTATCGGGCTTATTTTTACACTTTTATACTATTTTTGGGACTTACCTATTAACCGGAGGCCCCGCCCAAATTGCTGTTTTTTGCCTATTTTAGTGTTTCGCCAAAAAGGGATGTCAAAAGGAGTCCAAACGGAATGAAACCTTCGGGAACGTGATTTTCTCAACGAACTTGATCGAGGAGACTTGGAGTGGGTGTCAAGAAACAATCGAGGAGGCCATGAGGCAGGAGGGCGCGCCTACCCCCCTGGGCGCGCCCTCCACCCTCGTTGCTCCACCGACGTACTTATTCCTCCTATATATATCCACGTACCCCCCAAACATCCAGGAGCACCACGAAAACCTAATTCCACCGCCGCAACCTTCTATACCCAAGAGATCCCATCTTGGGGCCTTTTCCGGAGCTCCACCGGAGGGGACATTGATCACGGAGGGCCTCTACATCAACTTCATGGCCTCTCCGATGATGTGTGATTAGTTTACTTCAGACCTTCGGGTCCATAGCTAGTAGCTAGATGGCTTCTTCTCTCTCTTTGGATCTCAATACAAAGTTCTCCTCGATTCTCTTGGAGATCTATTCGATGTAATCTTCTTTTGCAGTGTGTTTGTCGAGATCCGATGAATTGTGGGTTTATGATCAAGTCTATCTATGAACAATATTTGAATCTTCTCTGAATTCTTTTATATGGTTGGTTTATCTTTGCAAGTCTCTTTGAATTATCTGTTTGCTTTGGCCTACTAGATTGATCTTTCTTGCAATGGGAGAAGTGCTTAGCTTTGGGTTCAATCTTGCGGTGCTCGATCCCAGTGACAGAAAGGGAAACGACATCTATTGTATTGTTGCCATCGAGGATAAAAAGATGGGGTTTATATCATATTGCATGAGTTTATCCCTCTACATCATGTCATCTTGCTTAAGGCGTTACTCTGTTCTTATGAACTTAATACTCTAGATGCATGCTGGATAACGGTCGATGTGTGGAGTAATAGTAGTAGATGCAGAATCGTTTAGGTCTACTTGTCGCAGACGTGATGCCTATATACATGATCATGCCTAGATATTCTCATAATTATTCGCTTTTCTATCAGTTGCTCGACAGTAATTTGTTCACCCACCGTAATACTAATGCTATCTTGAGAGAAGCCACTAGTGAAACCTATGGCCCCATGTCTATTTTCCATCATATTAATCTCTCGTCAACAAGCTATTTCTGGCGCCGTTTATTTTGCTTTATTTACTTTCAATCTATATCATAAAAATACCAAAAATATTTATCTTATTATTATCATCTCTATCAGATCTCACTCTTGCAAGTGGCCGTGAAGGGATTGACAACCCCTTTATCACGTTGGTTGCGAGGTTCTTATTTGTTTGTGTAGGTACGAGGTGACTCACGCGTGGTCTCCTACTGGATTGATACCTTGGTTCTCAAAAACTGAGGGAAATACTTAAGCTGCTCTACTGCATCACCCTTTCCTCTTCATGGGAAAACCAACGCAGTGCTCAAGAGGCAACAAGAAGGATTTCTGGCGCCGTTGCCGGGGAGATCTACGCCAAGTCAAGACATACCAAGTACCCATCACAACTCTTATCCTTCGCATTATATTATTTGCCATTTGCCTCTCGTTTTCCTCTCCCCCACTTCACCCTTGCCGTTTTATTCACCCTCTCTTCTCTGTTCCCCTTCTCTTTCCCAATTTGCCTCTTTTGCCTGTTTCTTGTTCGCTTGTGTGTTGGATTCCTTGCTTGTCACGATGGCTCAAGATAATACTAAATTGTGTGACTTTGCCAATACCAACAATAATGATTTTATTAGCACTCCGATTTCTCCTCTTACCAATGTTGAATCTTGTGAAATTAATACTGCTTTGCTGAATCTTGTCATGAAAGATCCGTTTTCTGGCCTTCCTAGTGAAGATGCCACTACCCATCTAAACAACTTTGTTGATTTGTGTGATATGCAAAAGAAGAAAGATGTGGATAATGATATTGTTAAACTTAAGCTATTTCCGTTTTCACTTAGAGATCGTGCTAAAGCTTGCTTTTCATCTTTGCCTAAAAATAGTATTGATTCATGGAATAAGTGCAAAGATGCTTTTATCTCTAAGTATTTTCCACCCGCTAAGATCATCTCTCTTAGAAACGATATTATGAATTTTAAGCAACTTGATCATGAACATGTTGCACAAGCTTGGGAGAGGATGAAATTAATGATACGTAATTGCCCTACACATGGATTGAATTTATGAATGATTATACAAATTTTTTATGCCGGATTAAATTTTGCTTCTAGAAATCTTTTAGATTCGGCCGCGGGAGGTACTTTTATGGAAATCACTTTAGGAGAAGCTACCAAACTCCTAGATAATATTATGGTTAATTATTCTCAATGGCACACTAAAAGATCTACTAGTAAAAAGGTGCATGCAATTGAAGAGATTAATGTTTTGAGTGGAAAGATGGATGAACTTATGAAATTGTTTGCTAATAAGAGTGCTCCTACTGATCCTAATGATATGTCTTTGTCTACTTTGATTGAGAATAATAATGAATCTATGGATGTGAATGTTGTTGGTAGGAACAATTTTGGTAATAACGCGTATAGAGGTAATTTTAATCATTGGCCGTTCCCTAGTAATTCCTCTAATAATTATGGTAATTCCTACAACAATTCTTGTGGAAATTATAATAAGATGCCCTATGATTTTGAATCTAATATTAAAGAATTTATTAGTTCTCAAAAGAGTTTCAATGCTATGATTAAAGAAAAATTGCTTAAGATTGATGAGTTGGCTAGGAACGTGGATAGAATTTCTCTCGATGTTGATTATTTGAAACTTAGATCTATTCCACCTAAGCATGATATCAATGAGTCTCTCAAAGCCATGAGAATTTCCGTTAATGAGTGCAAAGAAAGAACCGCTAGGATGCGTGCTAAGAAAGATTGTTTTGTAAAAGCGTGTTCTTCTAGTTTTCATGATAATAAGGATGAAGATCTAAAAGTGATTGATGTGTCCCCTATTAAATCTTTTTTTCAATATGAATCTTGATAATGATGGGACTGGAATGAGTCAACTTTAGTTAGAAGGTGTTCTAATGATTCAGAGTTTTTAGATCTTGATGCAAAAAAATTTAAAAGTGGGATTGAAGAGGTTAAAACTTTAAATAGCAACGAACCCACTATCTTGGATTTCAAGGAATTTAATTATGATAATTGCTCTTTGATAGATTGTATTTCCCTGTTGCAATCCGTGCTAAATTCTCCTCATGCTTATAGTCAAAATAAAGCTTTTACTAAACATATCGTTGATGCTTTGATGCAATCTTATGAAGAAAAACTTGAGTTGGAAGTTTCTATACCTAGAAAACTTTATGATGAATGGGAACCTACTATTAAAATAAAAATTAAAGATCATGAGTGCTATGCTTTGTGTGATTTGGGTGCTAGTGTTTCCACGATTCCAAAAACTTTGTGTGATTTGCTAGGTTTCTGTGAATTTGATGATTGTTCTTTAAACTTGCACCTTGCGGATTCCACTATTAAGAAACCTATGGGAAAGATTAATGATGTTCTTATTATTGCAAATAGGAATTATGTGCCCGTAGATTTCATTGTTCTTGATATAGATTGCAATCCTTCATGTCCTATTATTCTTGGTAGACCTTTCCTTTGGACGATTGGTGCAATTATTGATATGAAGGAAGGGAATATTAAATTCCAATTTCCACTAAGGAAAGGCATGGAACACTTCCCTAGAAAGAAAGTTAAATTACCATATGAATATATTATGAGAGCCACTTAGAACGATTGGTGCAATTATTTTTATAATACAATGGATATATATAAAGGGATATTTATTTACAGATAAACTTCCATGAAAAATTCTACATGGTTTCCGTGTGCATGAACACAAGTGCTCAAGGTCGACCCTCACTTCTTCAATGCATAACTTTCCAATCACTTCTCTTTTTGAAAAACTTTTTGGCCATGAGAGGCAAGTAAATTTTTTTTGGATTCTCATTCTTTAATTTTTTTTGTATGTTTCACCCACAACTAAACAGAAACAAAAAGGAAAAACAAAATCTACTTAGTGAAGAAAGCAAACAAGCACACACGATAATATCAACCCCACGCTATTGCTCCCCGGCAACGGCGCCAAAAAAGAGCTTGATAATCCCCAAGTGCAAGGAATCATCATAGCAATTTCCAAAGGTGGGAGTGATAAGTATGGAGTGTCGAACCCACAAGGAGCTAAAGGTAAGATCAATATTCTCTCAAGCCCTATCTGCCACAGATATGACTCTACGTACACCGAACGTTTGCTTCCAACTAGAAACAAGAAATAAACTACGTTGTGGCTATGAGGTGGATAACTTTGTACGATATCGGAGAGCTAAAATATGAAAGTAGGTGATGTTATCATAAAGTTAGAATATATTACTAAGTATTATAAATAGCGAGTGTGGAATAATGGTGGATCGGTGTGCAGAATTGTCCTAGGCAATTGTTAACAAGAGCGGTAATGACTATTGCAATTTCATATGAGGGAGAGGCATAAGCTAACATACTTACTCTACTTGGATCATATGCACTTATGATTGGAACTCTAGCAAGCATCCGCAACTACTAAAGATCATTAAGGTAAAATCCAACCATAGCATTAAAGCATCAAGTCCTCTTTATTCCCATATGCAATAAACCCCTTACTCGGGTTTGTGTTTCAGTCACTCACCAACCCACTATAAGCGAATCATGAACGTATTGCAAAACCCTACAGCGGGAATCCCTCACGCTTGCACGACACGGAGGGCACCATAGGACAGCACCAAAGTAAAACATACAACTCATACCAATCTAGATCATAAATCAACCCAAAGACAAAGGATAACTACTCAAAACATCATAAGATGGCAACACATCATTGGATCATAATGTGTGGCATAAAGCACCATGTTCAAGTAGGGATTATAGCGGGGTGCGGGAGAGTGGGCCGCGTAAAAGAGATGAGGATGGTAATGATGATGGTGATGGTGATGAAGACGATCACCACGGCGATGATTCCCCTCCCGATGGCACTCCAGTGCCACCAAGAGAGAGGAGGAGAGGTTCTCCCCCTTGCGCTTCCTCCTCCATGCCCCCCCCCTAGATGGGGAGAGGTTCTCCCTCCGGTCCTTGGCCTTCATGGTGATGATGGCCCCTTCGGGATCCTCCTCTATGCCCTCAGGTGATGATGGCCCCCTCCGGCAGGGTGCCGGAGAGGGCCTAGATTGGTTTTTGGTGGCTACGGAGGCTTCTGGCGGCGGAACTCCCGATCTAGGTTTCTTTCTGTAAGTTTTGGGTTATATAAGAGGTGTTGGAGCCGGGAACAAGGCAGGGGGGTCTCTGGGCTGTCCACAAGGTAGGGGGCGCGCCCAGGGGGTGGGCGCGCCCCCACACTTGTGGGCAGCCCGGGACTCTTCTGGCCCAGTTCTTTTACTTCCTGGCCTTGTTTTGGTCCAAAAATAAGCTCCGTCAAGTTTCAGGTCAATTGGACTCCGTTTGGTTTCCTTTTCTGCGATACTCAAAAACAACGAAAAAACAGAAACTGGCACTGGGCTCTAGGTTAATAGGTTAGTCCCAAAAATCATATGAAATAGCGTATAAATGCATATAAAACATCCTAGATGGATAATATAATAGCATGAATACTTCATAAATTATAGATACGTTGGAGACGTATCGGTGATGCTAGTATCTAGCGGACTAAAAACAAAGTCTTCAAATAAAACAATGCTACCTCTTGGTGGAGATAGCACCTCGGTTGTACATGCACGAGAACCAGCCCTACCACACATAACCCAAACTCTCACAAATTGTACCCCTACTGCGATGGACAGAGAACCAGCTTCACCCAATCTAACCCCAACCCCAGCAGATAGTAACCCAGTTCCAGTTGACACAGCACCATCTCCACCATAGAGCTCCCAAACAAGAGTAGTTAGTAAGGCAGCTCCAGTGCCCAAAGGGCCATTACTACCACGGTGAACCCCAACTCCACCAGTTAGTACGCCTATTCCCGTGGAGGAAGCACAACCAGCAAGTCGTAGTTTAGCATCTATCGCATTTGATGTTGTTAAATCGTATGTGTGTATCTTCCCATCTTGGAAATATTATACTAAAGATGAAGGAAAATGCCAGTTGCAGGTGTTTGTCCAGGAGTGATGTGTAAGTAATGTTATTCATGGCAATTACTTTGCTTTGTCCCATACATCCTACCTCCATGATGGTTATAATACAACAAATTTTCCCAATTTTCTCTATAGAGAAGGACCGATTTGGAAACTCTGGATGAGGTAACCCGTGCTAATACCTCTGCTATCTTCAAGAATGCTTGGTGACAGTATCAGAATTACCTGAAGAAAACGTACTTCACCAGTAAAGAAACTCATCAAATTCCCTTACGTTCTCCTGAGACACATTTACTGGACGATGACTGGGAACGCCTTGTTCTGTACTGGTCCCGAACCAAGAATGTGGTAAGGTCTATGAGCTCATTTTCTATTTTTAAGTACTATATTATTGCATCTTACTGTACTCTGTTCATGTAGAACAAGTTCCTAAACCTGAAGAACAATTGTTCTAATTTAAGATTCCATTGCTATCATAGTTCAAAAAAGCGCTAGGCGTTAATTGTGCGTTTTGCCACCGCCTTGCGCTTTACTAACCAAAGCGCATGCTTATGCGCAGTTATGCACAGATTAAGCATAGTTATGCGCAATGCATTTTGCCAACGCCTAGATCCTAGGCACGCTTAAGCGCTCGCTTGGGTGCGCCTTTTTTAACTATGATTGCTATCGTGCATACTGCTTTGCTCTTGTATCACTGTATTTACTCATACAAACTTATTTTTAAATTGAAGGATCCAATCGAAACTCCAATGGCACAGCAGGTATGTTCACACATGTTTCTTTAATAGGTTTTCTCTTATCAATAGCTCTGTTGATTTAAATTTCAATTGTGTATACAATTGACTTCTCATATCATGCACATTGCTAGCATCACAACAGAGCCAATAGTGTTGTTGTACATGTAGACCCGTGGTACCCATCTGAAATCTTGTTGTGTCGTGTAGTTTCCCACGCTTTGTATTCTTTCATTGCTGCTTTGTCTTAAACTGATATGATTTGAACCGTGTCTCTATTTTTATTTGGCAAGACAATGCAGTGACCATAGGACATAGATATATGTTTGTTTGATGCTTTTATTATGTACTAGTACTTGGCAATAGAAGACTTGGTAGTTTAATCATGTCCACCTTACTAATGAACTGGTTCACCGAAATGAGTTTCATATACTAGTACATGCTAAACCCGTTATGTGTCTGCTTGTTTCTTCTTTTAGAATGCTGACAGAATATTGGGGAAGAGTGCCTTATTAAGCAACGGTAAAGGAAGTAATGCAGATAAGGTTCAGGATAGTGACACATCCTTGTTGGTCTCCAACAAAGCTGATAAAACAGCTAAGGAAGACTATCTCAAAGATAGTGAGACAACCCCAAAGTCCTGTCTTGGTTTAGTGTTCAAGTTACTGGCCACTACCGCTTGCACAAGCTATTCAAACTCACTGTCTGAATCAGTTCGGTTTCTTGAGTCCCAACTACAAGATGAAAGACATCGATCAGTTGTGCTGCGACAAGAAGCGGAAGGACTGCGGAAGTCCCTGGAGCATTCAGATGCATACTTTCTGGTGCAACAGCAAGTGTTGGAGGATTTTAGCGCCAAACAGGACAAAGCTAATAAGCTTGCTAAGCTTATTTCCAGCATGGTGGATACCCAGGATAACATTTCTTGAGCTCTTCTGAAGTTGTTTCAGTTATGCTCTTGTTTTGCTATCACGTTTATTTGCACTGGTGGCCAATTTTGACGGCCAGTGTATGTAATATGCTGCTTTGTTCCCTATATTTGCACTGGTGGCAAACTTTGATGCCTAGTGGATGTAATATGTGTAACAGCGGTAATAGGCTAGCGTTAATTGCTTGCTTATTTATTTCCTTATTGTCTTGTTTAGTTGTTTGCTTGTAGCCACTGCAGTTCTTTTTTTCTGTGTTTTTCTAGTGGCCACAACAACCTATTTTTGGAAACTAGGCCAAAATAATCATGGCAACACACGGATTGTTGTAACCATGGGCCTCCTGCGGGCCGTATGATCCATGGGCCTTCTACGGGTCGTAGGATGCATTGGCCTTCTATACGGGCCGTAGGATCCATGGGACTTCTACGGGCCGTACGATCCATGGGCCTTCTACGGGCCGTATGATCCATGGGACTTTTACGGGACGTACGATCCATGGGCCTTCTATGGGGCGTATCATCATTTTGCCAATCATGGGTTGTACTATTTGTGGACCATAACGGGCTGTTAATAGGCCATATTTGATAACTCTATGAAAACAGCCCAACGTTTTTTTACATGAAAACGGCCCAACGTATTAACGGGCCACAAACGGGCCGACTGTAACCACGGGCTGAATTTGGCCCACAAGCAGAAAATGACAGTAAGGGGCCGTAAGTAACCGAATGCTGGAAATGAGCCCAAGAATAAATGGGCCCTGAGAAGGCTGAAAGATAACCTGGGCTGGAAACGGCCCAATGGAATAATGGGTCGTTAATGGGTATGAAGTGATACACTATTCATTACAGGCTAGTTTCACCACGGGCCGTTAATGGGCCAAGAGTTACAAAGGGCCTCATATGGGCCAAAAGACGTCATGGGCCATACATGGGCCGGAAGTTAAAACAGGCTGGAATCATATTGGACGGCCCAGATGACGGTACTGGGCCTAATTCAGAGAGGTCATAACGGGCCCTGGGTTAGCAGGCTATAAATGGGCTATATGTGAACACACCGTTAACACGCTTTCTGTGGGCCGGCCCGCCACCTTTTTACCAAGTCAAACGGGCCGGCCTTTTCACAGGAATGGGCCTCTCTTGGGCTGTTCCACGTGTCGACGTGTCATAGGCGCCTTGGGTCCAATGAGTGGATGACATCTATCCCAACGATGAGCCGACACGTGTTTCCTCTAGCCAATGATGATTTTACACGTGGAAAATCCCCATTGGTCGGGGCTGTTAACGGGTTATCGGATCCAAAACCGGACCCGATAGCTTAACGGCGTTCCGTTACGGTGGATGCCACGTGTCGGTCACCCTTGACGAAAGCACTTCTGTGATGCGCGATTTATCATCATGGAAGTGGACACTTCCATGATGATAATTTTGGTAATGTCATGGAACACTTCTACGACAGCACAGGTATGACTATCTTGATTCTGTCATAAAATCATCATGGATGTACATGCATGACAAAAAAACGGGACCTACTGTGACAAACACGTATCATCACGGAAGTGTATTTTTTTGTAGTGGTGGTAATATTAGAGTTGTGCTAGTTGAGTAATTGTGGAATTGAGAAATACTTGTGTTGAAGTTGGCAAGTCCCGTAGCATGCACGTATGGTAAACGTTGTGTGACAAGTTTCAAGCATGGGGTGTTCTTTGATTGCTTTCCTTATGAGTGGCGGTCAGGGACGAGCGATGGTCTTTTCCTACCAATCTACCCCCCTAGGAGCATGCGCGTAGTGCTTGGTTTTGATGACTTGTAGATTTTTGAAATAAGTATGTGAGTTCTTCTGTATGACTAATGTTGAGTCCATGGATTATACGCACTCTCAGCCTTCCATCATTGCTAGCCTCTTCGGTACCGTGCATTGCCCTTTCTCACCACGAGAGTTGGTGCAAACTTCACCGGTGCATCCAAACCCCATGATATGATACGCTCTATCACACATAAGCCTCCTTATATCTTCCTCAAAACAGCCACTATACCTACCTATTATGGAATTTCCATAGCCATTCCGAAATATATTGCCATGCAACTTTCCACCGTTCCGTTTATTATGACATGCTCCATCATTGTCATATTGCTTTGCATGATCATGTAGTTGACATCGCATTTGTGGAAAATCCACCTTCATAATTCTTTCATACATGTCACTCTTGATTCATTGCATATCCCGGTACACCGCCGGAGGCATTCGCATAGAGTCATATTTTGTTCTGAGTATCGAGTTGTAATTCTTGAGTTGTAAGTAAATAAAAGTGTGATGATTTTCATTATTAGAGCATTGTCCCATGTGAGGAAAGGATGATGGAGACTATGATTCCCCCACAAGTCGAGATGAGATTTCGGACGAAAAAGAAAAAAAGCCCAAAAAATGAGAGAAAAAGAGAGAAGGGGCAATGTTACTATCCTTTTTCCACACTTGTGCTTCAAAGTAGCACCATGATCTTCATGATAGAGAGTCTCCTATTTTGTCACTTTCATATACTAGTGGAAATTTTTCGTTATAGAACTTGGCTTGTATATTCCAATGATGGGATTCCTCGAAATGCCCTAGGTCTTCATGAGCAAGCAAGTTGGATGCACACCCACTTAGTTTCTTCTGTTGAGCTTTCATATATTTATAGCTCTAGTGCATCTGTTGCATGGCAATCCCTCCTCCTTGCATTGACATCAATTAATGGGCATCTCCATAGCCCGTTGATTAGCCGCGTCAATGTGAGACTTTCTCCCTTTTGTCTTCTCACACAACCTCCATCATCATATTCTATTTCACCCATAGTGATATGTCCATGGCTCGCGCTCATATATTGCATGAAAGTTGAAAGAGTTTGAAAAGGCTAAGTATGAAACAATTGCTTGTCTTGTCATCGGGGTTGTGCATGATGGGAGCATTTTGTGTGATGAAAATGAAGCATGGCCAAACTATATGATTTTGTAGGGATAAGCTTTCTTTGGCTATGTTATTTTAATACGACATAATTGCTTGGTTAGCATGCTTGAAGTATTATTATTTTTATGTCAATATTAAACTTCTGTCTAGAATCTTTTGGATTTAAACATTCATGCCGCAATAAATAAAATTACATTGAAAATTATGTTAGGTAGCATTCCACATCAAAAATTCTGTTTTTATCATTTACCTACTCGAGTACGAGCAGGAATTAAGCTTGGGGATGCTTGATACGTCTCCAATGTATCTATAATTTTTTATTGTTCCATGCTATTATATTATCTATTTTGGAGTTCAATGGGTTTTATTATGCACTTTTATATTATTTTTGGGACTAACCTATTAACCGAAGGCCCAGTGCAAATTGCTGTTTTTTTTACCTATTTCAGTGTTTCGCAGAAAAGGAATATCAAATGGAATGAAACCTTCGCGAGGATCTTTTTTGGAACAAACGCAATCCAAGAGACTTGGAGTGGAGGTCAAGGAAGCAACGAGGCGGCCACGAGGTAGGGCAGCGCGCCCAGGGGGGCCAGGCGCGCCCCCCACCCTCATGCGCCCGTCGTGGCTCCACTGACCTACTTCTTTTGCCTATATATACTCTTATACCCTGAAAACATCCATGGGAGCCACGAAATCACTTTTCCACCGCCGCAACCTTCTATACCCGTGAGATCCCATCTGGGGACCTTTTCCGGCGATCTGACGGAGGGGGATTCGATCACGGAGGGCTTCTACATCAACACCATAGCCTCTCCGATGATGTGTGAGTAGATTACCATAGACCTTCGGGTCCATAGTTATTAGCTAGTGGCTTCTTCTCTCTCTTTGGATCTCAATAGAAAGTTCTCCTCGATGTTCTTGGAGATCTATTCGATGTAATTCTTTTTGCGGTGTGTTTGCCAAGATCCGATGAATTGTGGGTTTATGATTAAGATTATCTAGGAACGATATTTGATTCTTCTATGAATTCTTATATGCATGATTTGATATCTTTGCAAGTCTCTTCGAAATATCAGTTTGGTTTGGCCTACTAGATTGATCTTTCTTGCAATGGGAGAAGTTCTTAGCTTTGGGTTCAATCTTGCAGTGCCCTTTCCAAGTGACAGCAGGGGCAGCAAGGCACATATTGTACTGTTGCCATCGAGGATAAAAAGATGGGGTTTATATCATATTGCTTGAGTTTATCCCTCTACATCATGTCATCTTGCCTAATGCGTTACTATGTTCTTATGAACTTAGTACTCTAGATGCATGCTGGATAGTGGTCGATGTGTGGAGTAATAGTAGTAGATGCAGAAGGCCAATAGTTGAGGTACCTGGATCCAGACAAAACTCCAAACATGTAAGAATCTACCTTGAAGCAAGGTTTCTACTGGTTAATGTGTTCCACCCTATTGATGAGAGCTAATATTACTAAAATCTTAGATGAAGAAAGAGCTTCTGAGCGAAGGCTTGTTGGCATGGATTATCTTGTTAAGCTCTGCAGAGATGGTGAGAGACCTCGCAAACAACAACATTCCTTCCCCATATGGAGTTCGGGACCCAGGGCTGATGTGCCAAATCTCATCGTGCTCCTTCCGGATAGTCCGAAATCTAGGGGTAAAGGAAAGATCAAGGTTTTCTCCTTGATCAATCAACTTGCCTGCTTCCTTTCATCTAGCCAACGGTTCTTGTATCATTAGCTAGATCTGTTATGTCAACCTATGGAAAGGAAGTAGTGAAAGAAGAAATAAAGTACGCGGATCAAAGTGAAAAATCACATAGCTACTAAGTCAAAACGTCCAATGAGAATGGAGATCAAGAGGGACATGAAATCCATTAGCAGCTCTATCAGTAGTTCAGACGCTATCGTACCTTAGGGAAATCCAAATCTCTATCAACGATTCCCACCCAACTCTGGAATGACTCTCCCCTCTCTCCCTTAACATATCGAAGGAGCTGTGACAGTTATGTAAACTACTTCTCTAGCAAGTAATGAATCTGAGGTCAAAGCCAATGAGTACGTCAGATGTTGCATTTTCGCAGATGCGAGTGCGAGTGCATATCAAATTATGAGTTATCTCTTGCTTAACTTAGAAATGGGTAGGAGAACGAATCTCATTTCGGTCTACTTGACACGGACGTGATGCCTATGTTCATGATCATGCCTAGATATCATCATAATTATGCGCTTTTCAATCAATTCCTCAGCAGTAATTTATTCACTCACCGTAATATATGCTATCTTGAGAGACGCCACTAGTGAAACCTATGGCCCCTGGGTCTACTTTACATCATATTATTTTCCCGTCAACTAGCTATTTCTGTCGTCATTTATTTTGCAATCTTTACTTTTCAATCTATACAACAAAATACCAAAAATATTTATCTTATTATCTCTATCAAATCTCACTTTCGTAAGTGGCCGTGAAGGGATTGACAACCCATTTATCGCGTTGGTTGCGAGGTTCTTGTTTGTTTGTGCAGGTACTAGGCGACTTGCGTGTCGTCTCCTACTAGATTGATACCTTGGTTCCCAAAAACTGAGGGAAATACTTATGCTACTTTGCTGCATCACCCTTTCCTATTCAAGGGAAAACCAACGCATGCTCAACAGGTAGCAATGACCATCATCATCTTGTGCCTTTGATCTCCATCTCCAAAGCTCCGTCATGATCACCATCGTCACCGGCTTGACACCTTGATCTCCATCGTAGCATCGTTGTCGTCTCGCCAACTATTGCATCTACGACTATCGCTACCGCTTAGTGATAAAGTAAAGCAATTACATGGCGATTGCATTTCATACAATAAAGCAACAACCATATGGCTCCTGCTAGTTGCCGATAACTGTGTTACAAAACATGATCATCCCATACAATAATTTATATAATCACGTCTTGACCATATCACATCACAACATGCCTTGCAAAAACAAGTTAGACGTCCTCTACTTTGTTGTTGCAAGTTTTACGTGGCTGCTACGGTCTTAGCAATAACCGTTCTTACCTATGCATCAAAAACCACAACGCGGTATAGTGATTGCTTTTTTATCTTTAGAAAGAACCCTCTTCATTGAATCCGATTCAACTAAAGTTGGAGAAACTGACACCCGCTAGCCACCTGTGTGCAAAGCATGTCGGTAGAACCAGTCTCATGAACGCGGTCATGTAATGTCGGTCCGGGCCGCTTCATCCAACAATACCGCGGAATCAAGAAACAACTAGTGACGGCAAGCAATATGTATATGCCCATGCCCACAACTCCATTGTGTTCAACTCGTGCATATAACATCTACGCATAGACCTGGCTCGGATGCCGCTGTTTGGGAACCCAGTATTTCAAAAAAAATACTACGATCATGCAAGCTCTATCTAGGAAATGCTTAGCAACGAGAGGGGAGAGTATGTCTATGTACCCTCATAGACCGAAACCAGAAGCGGAAACGCGGTTGATGTAGTCGAACATCTTCGCGATTCAACTGATTAAGTACCAAACGCACGGAACTTCCGCGATCTACACACGTTCAGCTCGGTGACGTCCCTCGAACTCTAGATCCAGCTGAGGTCGAGGGAGAGTTTCATCAGCACGATGGCGTGGTGACGGTGATGATGAAGTTATTGACGTAGGGCTTCGCCTAAGCACTACGACAATATGACCGAGGTGGAAATCTGTGAAGGGGGGCACCGCACACGGCTAAGAGATCAACTTGTGTGTCTATGGGGTGCCCCCTCCCCATATAAAAAGGAGGGGAGGAGGAGGAGGGCCGGCCTCAAGGGGCGTGCCCAAAAGGGGGGATTCCTACTCCTATTAGGAGTAGGTTTCCCCCTTTCCTAGTCCATGCAGGAGAAGGAAGGAGAGGAGAGGGAGAAGGAAAGAGGGGGGCCCCACCCCCTCCCTAGTCCAGTTCGGACCAGCCCATGGGGACGCGTGGCCTCCCCTTGTGTCCCTTCTCTCCTTTCCACTAAGGCCCATGAAGGCCCAATACTTCCCCCAGCGAATTCCCGTAACTCTCCGGTACTCCGAAAAATACCCGAACCACTCAGAACCTTTCCGATGTCCGAATATAGCCTTCCAATATATCGATCTTTACGTCTCGCCATTTCGAGACTCCTCGTCATGTCCGTGATCTCATCCAGGACTCCGGACAAACTTCGGTCATCAAATCACATAACTCATAATACAAATCATCATCGAACGTTAAGTGTGCAGACCCTATGGGTTCGAGAACTATGTAGACATGACCGAGACATATCTCCGGTCAATAACCAATAGCGGAACCTGGATGCTCATATTGGCTCCTACATATTCTACGAAGATCTTTATCGGTCAAATTGCACAACAACATACGTTGTTCCCTTTGTCATCGGTATGTTGCTTGCCAGAGATTTGATCGTCGGTATCATCATACCTAGTTCAATCTCGTTACTGGCAAGTCTCTTTACTCGTTCCGTAATGCATCATCCCGTAACTAAATCATTAGTCACATTGCTTGCAAGGCTTATAGTGATGTGCATTACCGAGAGGGCCTAGAGATACCTCTCCGACAATCGGAGTGAAAAATCCTAATCTCGATCTATGCCAACTCAAAAAACACCATCGGAGACACCTGTAGAGCATCTTTATAATCACCTAGTTATGCTGTGACGTTTGATAGCACACGAAGTGTTCCTCCGGTATTCGGGAGTTGCATAATCTCATTGTCATAGGAAGATGTATAAGTCATGAAGAAAGCAATAGCAATAAACTAAACGATCATAGTGCTAAGCTAACGGATGGGTCTTGTCCATCACATCATTCTCTAATGATGTGATCCCATTCATCAAATGACGACACATGTCTATGGCTAGGAAACTTAACCATCTTTGATTAACGAGCTAGTCAAGTAGAGGCATACTAGGGACACTCTGCTTGTCTATGTGTTCAAACATGTACTAAGTTTCTGGTTAATACAAGTCCAGCCTGAATAATAAACATGTATCATGATATAAGGAAATATAAATAACAACTTTATTATTGCCTCTAGGGCATATTTGCTTCAGCATATGCTTAAAGGTTGTATTTGACGGTGTTTTAGAGTGCATCCATCTGGAAGAATCCTTCCATCGCACGCCATCAAAACACACATATTGTAGGAGTTACCTTGAGCTTCCATAAGGATGGCCAGATATGCTTATCAGTCTGTGAGGGTTCAATCACCGCCCCTTCATCCAGAGCATGCAACTCTGTTTGATTCATCTTAGCACGTGATACAGAACATCCCATGGACATCACCATGTGTAGTTCCCATCATCAAGAAAGACACACAACATATACTCCATACATATAAATGTGAATCTTCTTGTTTACGCGTGTTTACTCGGCACTGTCAAAGATGGTATACAGCTACTATTAAGGAACGTAGCATGCAATTTCAAAAAAAATCCTACGATCACACAAGATCTATCTAGGATATGCATTGCAACGAGAGGGGGAGAGTGTGTCCACGTACCCTCGTAGACCAAAAGCGGAAGCATTAGGTTAACGTGGTTGATGTAGTCGAACATCTTCATGATCCAACCGATCTAGTACCGAACGTATGGCATCTCCGAGTTCAGCACATGTTCAGCTCGATGATGTCCCTCGAACTCTTGATCCAGCAGAGGGTCAAGGGAGAGTTTCATCAACACGACGGCGTGGTGACGGTGATGTGATCCGCGCAGGGCTTCGCCTAAGCACTACGACGCTATGACCAGAGGAGTAAACTGTGGAGGGGGGGCACCGCACACGGCTAAGAGAACAATTGATGTGCTATGGGGTGCCCCCTGCCCCCGTCTATAATGGAGGTGAGCAGGAGGCCGGCCACCAAGGGGGCGCGCCAAGGGGGGGAGTCTTACTAGGAATCCACTCCTAGTAGGATTCGCCCCCCCCCTTCCTTTCTCATCGGAGGGGAAAAGGAATGAGAGGGAGAGGGAGAGGGAAAGGGGGCCGCGCCCCCTCCTCCTTGTCCTATTTGGACTCCCTTGGAGGGGGCGTGCGCCACCCCTTGTGGGCTCCCCTCTCTCTCCCCTAAGGCCCATGTAGGCCCAATACTTCCCCGGGGGGTTCCGGTAACCCCTCGGTACTACGAAATATACCCGAACCTTTCCGAAACCATTCTGGTGTCTGAATATCATCGTCCAATATATCAATCTTTACTTATCGACCATTTCGAGACTCCTCGTCATGTCCGTAATCTCATCCGGGACTCCTAACAAACTTTGGTCACCAAAAACACATAACTCATAATACATATCGTCATCGAACATTAAGCGTGCGGACCCTACGGGTTCGAGAACTATGTAGACATGACCGAGACACATCTTCGGTCAATAACCAATAGCGGAACTTGGATGCTCATATTGGTTCCTAACCGCAATAACAACATACGTTATTACCTTTGTCATCGGTATGTTACTTGACCGAGATTCGATCGTCGGTATCCTCATACCTAGTTCAATCTCGTTACCGGCAAGTCTCTTTACTCGTTCCGTAATGCATCATCCCACAACTAACTCATTAGTCACATTGCTTGCAAGGCTTATAGTGATGTGCATTACCGAGAGGGCCTAGAGATACCTCTCCGATACTCGGAGTGACAAATCCTAATCTTGATCTATGCCAACCCAATAAACACCTCCGGAGACACATGTACATCATCTTTATAATCACCCAGTTACGTTGTGACATTTCATGGCACACAAGGTGTTCCTCCGGTATTCGGGAGTTGCATAATCTCATAGTCATAGGAATATGTATAAGTCATGAAGAAAGCAATAGCAATAAAACTTAATGATCAATATGCTAAGATAACGGATGGGTCCTGTCCATCACATCATTCTCCTAATAATGTGATCCCGTTCATCAAATGACAACACATGTCAATGGTCAGGAAACTTAACCATCTTTGATTAACGAGATAGTCAAGTAGAAGCATACTAGGGACACTTTGTTTTGTCTATGTATTCACACATGTGTCAAGTTTCCAGTTAATACAATTCTAGCATGAATAATAAACATTTATCATGATATAAGAAAATACAAAAAACAACTTTATTATTGCCTCTAGGGCATATTTCCTTTAGTCTCCCACTTGCACTAGAGTCAGTAATCTAGATTACATTGTAATGATTCTAACACCCATGGAGTCTTGGTGCTGATCATGTTTTGCTTGTGGAAGAGGCTTTCTCAACGGGCCTGCAACATTCAGATCGGTATGTATTTTGCAAATCTCTATGTCTCCCTGCTTGACTTGATCGCGAATGGAATTGAAGCGTCTGTTGATGTGTTTGGTTCTCTTTTGAAATTTGGATTCCTTTGCTAAGGCAATTGCTCCAGTATTGTCACAAAAGATTTTCATTGGACCCGATGCACTAGGTATTACACCTAGATCGGATATGAACTCCTTTATCCAGACTCCTTCATTTGCTGCTTCCGAAGCAGCTATGTACTCCGCTTCACACGTAGATCCCTCCACGATGCTCTGCTTGGAACTGCACCAACTGACAACTTCACCATTCAATAAAAATACGTATCCGGTTTGTCACTTACAGTCATCCGGATCAGTGTCAAAGCATGCATCGACGTAACCTTTTACGACGAGCTCTTTGTCACCTCCATAAACGAGAAACATATCCTTAGTCCTTTTCAGGTATTTTAGGATGTTCTTGACCGCTGTCCAGTGATTCACACCTGGATTACTTTGGTACCTCCCTGCTAGACTAATAGCAAGGCACACATCAGGTCTGGTACACAAGATTGCATACATGATAGAACCTATGGCTAAAGCATAGGGAATGACTTTCATTTTCTCTCTATCTTCTGCAATGGTCGGGCATTGAGTCTGACTCAACTTCACACCTTGTAACACAGGCAAGAACCCTTTCTTTGCTTGATCCATTTTGAACTTCTTCAAAACTTTATCAAGGTATGTGATTTGTGAAAGTCCAATTAAGCGTCTTGATCTATCTCTATAGATCTTGATGCCCAATATATAAGCTGCTTCACCGAGGTCTTTCATTGAAAAATTCTTATTCAAGTATCCTTCTATGCTATCCAGAAATTATGTATTATTTCCAATCAACAATATGTCATCCACATATAATATTAGAATTTCTACAGAGCTCCCACTCACTTTCTTGTAAATACAGGCTTCTCCAAAAGTCTGTATAAAACCATATGCTTTGATCACACTATCAAAGCGTATATTCCAACTCCGAGATGCTTGCACCAGTCCATAAATGGATCGCTGGAGCTTGCACACTTTGTTAGCACCTTTAGGATCGACAAAACCTTCTGGTTGCATCATATACAACTCTTCTTTAAGAAATCCATTAAGGAATGCGGTTTTGGCATCCATTTGCTAAATTTCATAATCATAAAATGCGGCAATTGCTAACATGATTCGGACAGACTTAAGCATCGCTATAGGTGAGAAAGTCTCATCGTAGTCAACTCCTTGGACTTGTCAAAAACCTTTCGCAACAAGTCGAGCTTTGTAGACAGTAACATTACAGTCAGCGTCAGTCTTCTTCTTGAAGATCCATTTATTCTCTATGGCTTGCTGATCATCGGGCAAGTCAACCAAAGTCCACACTTTGTTCTCATATACATGGATACCATCTCAAATTTCATGGCCTCAAGCCATTTTGTGGAATCTGGGCTCATCATCGCTTCCTCATAGTTCATAGGTTCGTCATGGTCTAGTAACATGACTTTCAGAACAGGGTTACCGTACCACTCTGGTGCGGAATGTACTCTGGTTGACCTACGAGGTTCGGTAGTAACTTGATCTGAAGTTTCATGATCATCATCATTAACTTCCTCACTAATTGGTGTAGGCATCACTGGAACTGATTTCTGTGATGAACTACTTTCCAATTCGGGAGAAGGTACAATTACCTCATCAAGTTCTACTTTCCTCCCACTCACTTCTTTCGAGAGAAACTCCTTCTCTAGAAAGGATCCATTCTTAGCAACGGATATCTTGCCTTCGGATCTGTGATAGAAGGTGTACCCAATAGTTTCCTTTGGGTATCCTATGAAGACGCATTTCGCCGATTTGGGTTCAAGCTTATCAGGTTGAAGCTTTTTCACATAAGCATCACAGCCCCAAACTTTAAGAAACGACAACTTAGGTTTCTTGCCAAACCACAGTTAATATGGTGTTGTCTCAATAGATTTAGATGGTGCCGTATTTAACGTGAATGTAGCCGTATCTAAAGCATAACCCCAAAAACGATAGTGGTAAATCGGTAAGAGACATCATAGATCGCACCATATCTAGTAAAGTACAGTTACGACGTTCGGACACACCATTACGCTGTGGTGTTCCAGGTGGCGTGAGTTGCGAAACTATTCCACATTGTTTCAAATGAAGACCAAATGCCTAACTCAAATATTCGCCTCCGCGGTCAGATCATAGAAACTTTATTTTCTTGTTACGATGATTTTCCACTTCACTCTGAAATTATTTGAACTTTTCATATGTTTCAGACTTGTGTTTCATTAAGTAGATATACCCATATCTGCTCAAATCATCTGTGAAGGTCAGAAAATAACGATACCAGCAGGGAGCCTCAACACTCATCGGACCGCATACATCAGTATGTATTATTTCCAATAAGTCAGTGGCTCGCTCCATTGTTACGGAGAACGGAGTCTTAGTCATCTTGCCCATGAGGCATGGTTCGCAAGGATCAAGTGATTCATAATCAAGTGATTCCAAAAGCCCATCAGCATGGAGTTTCTTCATGCGCTTTACACCAATATGACCTAAACGGCAGTGCCACAAATAAGTTGCACTATCATTATTAACTTTGCATCTTTTGGCTTTAATATTATGAATACTAGATAATTCCCCATGCGTTGCTGCGGGAATTCATTAGCAATCAACGTCAAAGACAAAACATGGATAAGTGATTACATATAATTCAGAATGTTTGCATGAACACTGGTAGTATAATTGTAAAAACATGTTAGAGAGTTAGACCAGATCCATTCTTTTCTAAAGTTGATTTCGATAATGTTGTGCTTTTACAATCGACCATGTCGGTAAAATTGATGGCAGCAGTTACAACTGGATAATCATACGGTTGTGGTTGTTTCATAGTATTCTCAACTTTGCAATTTCAGGAGTATATGTATGTTTCATGAATTATAGGTGGTACCTTGGTGTAAAGTCCAATGCACTTTGCTGATTAGTAGTATAGAAGCACATATGCAAAAAAGGGAAAATGTGCAATGAAGAAACTTTAATATAGGTATTTTAAAATTCTCCGTTCATCCCAGGGACATGCTTAGAGAGCAAAGACTGTTTAAAGTTCTGAGAATTGCAATAACATATTAGGCAGATTGAAACTCTAGTAAACAATAATAGATAACTCAATAATATTCTTGGGAAGGTACTACTAATTCTTAGTATATTTCCTAAGAAATTTGTTTGGTGGTTGAGTCATCTCTTCAATCATCTAACAGGCCTCCGGCAAGATTGGATAAAATAAAATTGTACAACTAAACACATCAATTGGTATTTACGGTACAATTCTCTTAACCTAAAAAGATTTAAAAGCATATTTTCGTCCAGCTACATATAAAAAGGCTAATCCCCTTATCAGCTGGGGATTAACCCCAAGAGAATCGCTTCGGCATCTTCACCGAAAGAGAACGCCTCGTCCAAGCAGTTTTCGATGCAGACTGTGTGTGGTTTGCTATCTCGTTGACTCTCACAGGCTCCACCATCCATGCGGGCTTCGCGCTCGCATGGCAAAGAAGAAATCATAAGCATGTATGATGAAATTCCAATCTAATAATGTCCTCATTCTTAGGCGAGCAAATAATTTACCGAAGGGATACTCGTGGTTGCCAGAGTTTTATGTGTTAAAGAGGGGGCATGAGAAAGGCATGCTGCCATGTGCCTCCGCCTTGTACTCTCGCCTCCTTGCAACATTGGGTAGATATGCGAAGGTAGTAGAGACACATCAGTTTGCAGATATTGCATCGATCAGGAACATGAACCCATTGATCAACTCCACACACGCATCCATCACGTCACCGCGTACAGAGAACAGAGCGAACTTATCAACAGGGGCAGCCTGTTGAAGTACAGTTTAAGGAGGGCCGGGAGTTTTATCTTTTTGGCCAATCTGCAGCATAGCATGCACATGGAATATAATGTCACAAAAGACAACATATGCAGAATTCATCTGCCCTGCACATAGGTCGGTATTGGGTGGAGAATAAACATCCCTGATGCCATGGTTGTGACGCCCCCGATTTAATCGTACACTAATCATACACGCAAACGTGTACGATCAAGATCAGGGACTCACGGGAAGATATCACAACACAACTCTACAAATAAAATAAGTCATACAAGCATCATATTACAAGCCAGGGGCCTCGAGGGCTCAAATACAAGAGCTCGATCATAGACGAGTCAGCGGAAGCAACAATATCTGAGTACAGGCATAAGTTAAACAAGTTTGCCTTAAGAAGGCTAGCACAAACTGGGATACAGATCGAAAGAGGCGCAGGCCTCCTGCCTGGGATCCTCCTAACTACTCCTGGTCGTCGTCAGCGGGCATCACGTAGTAGTAGGCACCTCCGGTGTAGTAGGGGTCGTCGTCGACAGTGGCGTCTGGCTCCTGGGCTCCAACATCTGATTGCGACAACCAGGTAGAAGGGATAGGGGGAAAAGAGGGAGAAAGCAACCGTGAGTACTCATCCAAAGTACTCGCAAGCAAGGAGCTACACTACATATGCATGGGTATCAAATGAAAAAAGGGTATCATATGTGGACTGAACTGCAGAATGCCAGAATAAGAGGGGGATAACTAATCCTTTCGAAGACTACGCTTTTGGCAGCCTCGGTCTTGCAACATGTAGAAGAGAGTAGACTGAAGACCTCCAAGTAGCATCGCATAGCATAATCCTAACCGATGATCCTCCCCTCGTCGCCTTATGAGAGAGCGATCATCGGTTGTATCTGGCACTTGGAAGGGTGTGTTTTATTAAGTATCCGGTTCTAGTTGTCATAAGGTCAAGGTACAACTCCAAATCGTCCTGTTACCGAAGATCACGGCTATTCGAATAGATTAACTTCCCTGCAGGGGTGCACCACATTCCCCAACACGCTTGATCCCATTTGGCCGGACACACTTTCATGGGTCATGCCCGGCCGTGGAAGATCAACACATCGCAGCCCCACCTAGGCACAACAGAGAGGTCAGCACGCCGGTCTAAACCTAAGCGCACAGGGGTCTGGGCCCATCGCCCTTAGCACACCTGCACGTTGCGTACGCGGCCGAAAGCAGACCTAGCCTAGTGGCGTTCCAGTCCAATCCGGCGCGCGCCACTCAGTCGCTGACGTCACGAAGGCTTCGGCTGATACCACGACGCCGGGATACCCATAACTACTCCCGCGTAGATGGTTAGTGCATATAGACCAAATGGCCGGACTCAGATCAAATACCCAGATCTCGTTAAGCGTGTTAAGTATCGGCGAACGCCGACCAGGGCCAGGCCCACCTCTCTCCTAGGTGGTCGGAACCTGCCCTGTCGCTCCGCCTCAAAGATCCACTCGCGGGTGCTCCTCAAGCCGACCCGTCTTTAGCCACCACATGTATCCTGTATAAAGTATATAGTATATACCCGTGATCACCTCCCGAGTGATCACGGCCCGATAATATAGCATGGCAGATGGACAAGAATGTAGGGCCACAGATGATAAACTGGCATCCTAAACTAAGCATTAGGATTGCAGGTAAGGGTAACAACGGTAGTAGCAAGGACAGGCTATGCATCAGTATAGGATTGACGGGAAGCAGTAACATGCTACACTACTCTAATGCAAACAGTATAGAGAAGAGTAGGCGATATCTGGTGATCAAAGGGGGGGCTTGCCTGGTTGCTCTGGCAAGAGAGAGGGATCGTCAACTCCGTAGTCGTACTGGGTAGCAGCGGCGTCGGTCTTGGTGTCTATCGAGAGAAGAGGGGGAAGAAACAATAAATATATAAGCAAGCATGTGCATAGTGATGCATGAGATGACAAGTAACGACGTTAGAGGTGCCCTAACGCGGTATTAGGTGATACCGGTGAAGGGGGATAACATCCGGAAAAGTATCCCCGGTGTTTCGCGTTTTTGGACAGATGAACCGGAGGTGAAATGTTGCAGGTTCACTATGCTAGGGACGTGTGGCGGGCGAACGGGCTGCGTATCCGAATTCGTCTCGTTGTTCTGAGCAACTTTCATGTACAAAGTTTTTCCATCCGGGCTACGGTTTATTTTATATTGATTTTCTAAAGTTTAAATCATTTTTAGAATTTATTTAATTAATTTAATTCAACATTATCCAAACAGTGTTTGCTGACGTCATCATGACGTCAGCATGACATCAGCAGTCAACAGAGGTGTTGACTGGGTCGCTGACGTGTGGGTCCCACTGGTCATTGACTGATTAGGCTAATCAGGGGTTAATTAAGTTAACTAGTAATTAGATTAATCTAATCAGGATTAATTAATTTAATTAATTCTTTAATTAATTAATTAATTAATTAATTATCATTTTAATCAATTTTCATTATTATTTATTAATTCCTTTTTTAAATTAATTTAATTAGTATTATTATTAATATTATTATTTTGTTTTCGTTCACAGGGGGTGGGCCCCGTTTGTCTGTGGCACAGAGGCCATACAGGGCGCGGGCGACGGTTAACGGGCGCGCCCCGTTCGGGCGCATGCCCAGGGGCATGCGGGCGTGGGCGGCGGACCTGGCAGGTCGCCAGGCCGGCGTGGGCGAGGCCAGCACGGGCCGGCAGGTGAGCGAGCGGCGGCGAGCACGGCCCCGTGTGGGCGGGCGCGCATTAGCGCGCGGCAGGGCTGCAGCAGGGGGGGCACGAGGCGCGGTGCAGGCGGCGCAAGGCGCGGCGCCAAGGGCGGGCGAGCGGCGCGGAACAGCGTGCAGCGAGCGGCGGAGTAGAGGCCGTGGGCGAGAGGCGGGGCTCACGGCGACGGGCGCGGCAGATGCGAGCCCGTCCGGAGCTCGGGCGCGGGGCGTACGGGGAAAGGGGGGGCGCGCGGCGCGAGCGCCCGCGGGGTGCGGCCAAGGAGGCGGGGCCAAGCACCGGCGAGAGGGGACGGGGTGCAGGAGGACCGGGGTCCTCACCGGGGTGCGTAGGGAACGGGCAGCGTGCTCGATGGAGGTCGGGGAGGACCGTGGTGGAGGGGGACGGGGACGGCGTCGACGGGGAGGAGACGAGGCCGAGGCGGCGGCGTGCGTCAACGGCGTTGGCGACGAGGAGACGAGGACGACGGGGCGGCACCGTGGCGCTGGGGAGGCGGTTAGGCGACGGAGAGAAGGGGCGAGGAGTACAGGGCGGTGACGGGAGTTTGCTGGCGCCGGGGCCGAGCTGCGGGGATCGATCCCGATCCAGATCGGATCGGGAGAGGGGGAGTGGGAGCGAGTGGGGGGCGAGTGGGGCGTTAGGGTTTCGGTCGGGGTGGGGTGGGGTAGCCTATAGGCCACGGGGTGAAGGGGCCGTGTGGGCCGGCCTGGTGGGCGGCCTGGTCGGCCAGCTGGGCCGTTTGGCCCGGGAGGGGGGCTCTTTCTTTTTATTAGTTTTCTGTTTTTTTGTTTTTTTCCTTTTTATTTATTTTCTTGTACTGTTTTATTTCTAGTTTCTTTTATTTTTAGATTTATAAAAATTATAACTAGTACCTAAATTTGTATTTATAAACAATCTACTGTTAGATTAAATCTTGACCCATAATAAAATAGTTTTAATATTTTTATAAAATTCAATAGGCATTTGTTAAATCGTTTTCACTACTGTTTTAATTATTTTAGAGCCCTTCAACATTTTATCAAGGTTTGGTTTCTCCACCAAAATTATCTATGCAATAATTGCTTCACTTCGAACATTTAGTTTTTATATTAGAAAACTTTTATTGTTTGCCTTTATTTTAAATTTGAAATTTGAACTGGGTTTTGAACTGACGCAAGTTTATCAACAGTAACCGAGGTGACGTGGCATCATTAGCGTGGGATCACTGTAGGTTAATTATCCGGGCGTCACAATTCTCCTCCAGTACAAGAAATCTCGTCCCGAGATTTCAGAGGTGTGTAAGGGGGAAGAATAGGTTACGAAATCCTAGTGATTCTTCTTGATCGTTGTTGCTCCTCTCGAAGAGGTCGATCCATAACATTAATGTCTTCATCCCTATGCTTCAGTCATCATGATGAAGTCGGCTTCCTTTCTTCGAGAACTCAATCGTACTTACGAAAGAATAAAGGGTGGGTATATTCCGGGAGAACGGACCTCTGCAAGGTTGACTATCTGGTAGTTAACATCGGGGAAGGTGGCAGAAAGTAACTCTCGAACTAATACTTAAGAAAATATCGAGAGTAAAGTAAGGACGTACCATGAGAAGTTTCAAGCGGGTAGGCAACCGTTCGTTGCCTGAAACAGAGTGTGAAAGGGGTTCAAAGCAACGGAAACAAGTATTGTGTTTAATACCAGGATTGAGGATCACACGGAAGGTGGCTCGTGAATTACATACGAGGCCAGGTGCGAGGAACAACCTTAAAAACAGGGGGGTGTATAGGAGAGTCAGGTTTCGATCCTGTTGGACTGGTGGGTTATGGGCCCACCATGTGGGTTAAAAGTAGGAAGGGCGGTAACGTCTTGCACGATCGTGTAAGCAAGGCATGTCAGAGCTTAGCTTGTCAGTTATGTTGGCAACATCGTTGGTACCAAGGGCGAGGGACGAAGAGAACCTTTTTCCTGATCGTTGAACGAGGCGGACCAATAGGCAAAGTTCTCGTCCATCGGTGGCTACCGGAATGTCATCAACAATAGTAACAGGGTCTTGCTGACAGAACTGTACACCGAGGGGTTTACGTAAATAAGAGAATATTACTGCTTAGATCATATAGATCACAAGAAAGGTTAAACAGCCCAATGGAAAGGAAAATGTGATCATCGGATTAAACAACAATGGAAAGGATAATGTGTTTAAACACATATTTCAGGGGTATAACCTTCCCAAGGACAAGCAGTGCATGATATCCATGACAGGATAGAAAGTAGAAAACCATTTAGGTAATGGGAGAGGAATTTCATGACATTACCCATACAACGGTGTTTGGATAATTGAGCAGGAAAAATTTAGCATTGGGCTTCAAATGCTCTTGTGGAAAATCGGAGTACCATAGACATGCTTCGAGATAGCATTGGCATGGTCTCCAGGTGAAGATCAGACTTTGGATACAAAGGATCCACCGAAAACAACTTATAGAATAAGTTTTACAATTTCGTCATGGCAGAATAGTTAACCTTGCTAAAAGGGAAGTTATAACAATAGGGCCTACCGCCAGGTGTGCTAGGCATGACATCACCTTACCGGGTCATATAAAAGACCAGTGTTATAACTCTTGGGAATATGTTCCAACCATCAGATCTGACCGAGATTCAGATCTGATCAGTGTTAGGAAACCTCAGACTCGGAATGCCTGAGAAAAGGTGCGACACAAATTGACGGGATGACATTGTAAGATTCTCGGGACATGAACTATGGAAGTGAGTTCATCCTTAAACCAATAAGAGGAAGAGGGGGTGGCTGATGGACTCAGCGACAATTCCTCGAGATTTCCAAAAGACGGATTCCCACCATTATGAGAACAAGGAGATAACATTTGTCGGATCAAATGATATATTGATGTATGCTTGAGGAAAACATACACAATTAAACTTTGGTTGAAAGGTGCACGCGAGATATGGGCTTAGGTAGCATGATCAACGTTAAAATGGTGGTTCAACAACCAATAGTCTAAGAACAAACTATCGACCATCAACTTCAAAGCAATAGGGTTGTTAGAAGTACAAAATCCACGCAGTACCGTTCACTTGTTGGAATCCCGGTTGGAATCAACACGAGGACCAAGAAAGAATGGTGATGGTGAGAAGTATCTCAATACCAAGAATTCTTAAGAGGTGGTGAAATTCTCACAACATTCTTGACATAAAAGATGGTAATACTCCAAGGTAAAGGAGAACAAATGCTGGATAGCAAGGATCTCAAGGTATAACACAAAACACGAACAAGTTTGTGTTGAACGGAAGGCAATCGAGTGGTCGATGATAACACAAATCATCGAGGGCAAGGATGGTATTTCTCATCAGGAATTCAATTGATATCCTTGAGGAGCTCGAAATGTTGACGATGATCATGACAATTTCTGTCAAGAGGTTTCATGGAGATGTAATCGGTCGGCGATGACATCAAGTCAAACGAATGATGAAGCGAAAGGTTATTGGAACCATGGGTGCGACACAAACTTGAAATCAAGTTTGTTGTTTGAGGTGAAACAATAAGACAAGAAAGATCAATGTAGGCTTAGCCCATCGTCGAAATTGTGCTCCGGAAAAAAGGACCAGGTAGCACAGTTAAAATTTGGCACGATAATGATATAGCCGAGTAGGCTCGGAATGACGTGATCGAGTTCAGACTCGTAAGTAATGAAGGTTACCAAGAGTTGTTGAATCGTAGTGCGGACTCAATTCAGTTGTCGGTGTCCTTGAGGGGTTCTAACAACTGAGAACCCGTTGGAAAAATGGAATCGGCAAGAATATTAGTTGATGAAGAACTCATAAGAAGTTATGTATCCCGTGGTATCCTTGAGATACCAGGGGGTAATACTCGACGACAGATCAAAGTAGAGGTTGGACTGGGGTATTGCTCTATAGAAGACAGGTGCTTAAACTTGCACGAGAAATGGTATTTAAAGGAGATCATGGTCGGAACCACGATTGCCAAAGGCCAGATCCCAGATATAAGCTGAACTTATACCAAGGGAGTAATTAATTTAAGAGAAGCTTTAATGATAAGATCTACATCGCGTCCATGGGCATGAACACAAAGCTCAAGGTCGACTCCCACTTCTTCAATGCATAACCTTACATTTACCTCCCCTTTTCGAAGTTGTAGTGCTGAAAAGTTATCTGACGAAGCATCAGCAGGGTATAACCCGCATAACTTTCGAGGTCACACAAATTAAGGAAGGCATAGGTTCAACGCGTCAGGGTATCGTGGAAACATATACCGCAAGCTTTGAGAGTAAATATTACCAGCTCGAAAGCAGAGCATGGTTGGCAAAAGGAGAGGATACAAATTACCAAAGGCATTATGTATCGGAGAAAGAACTCACAAGGTGATTAATTATGAAGGACATTGTCGGATAATAATCCAACAGTGGATATGGTGATCCACAATGGAGCTGATGTGAGTACCGATACCCAATCAGAGGAAGAAAGAATGCAAATGCATCGTTTTACAGAACATCTGAATAATTCAACGTTTAAATAACAAAGGAATTATGATTTTCAAATCAAGGGATCAGGAGCAAATGCTCTGATCAAGGACGGACAAGTTGAATAGACTTAGGGGTACAATCGATGGCAATCTGATTGGCCGAGGACCAGCTCACGTTTTAAATGACATCTGAGCTGGAAGGATGAATTCTATGATCTGAGTGAGGATTGCGAGAATTTGCAACATATTGAGTCAATGGACTCAAAATGATATTGACAAAGGTTGCCACTAAGATTACTATACTTATGGGATTAACCATAATGCAAGCAAGCAAGAATTTCAGGAGCAATAGGTTGCTCAGGATTTTCGGAAGACCGAATGGTATTTCGAAGGATTTTGTGAACTGCATGAATATCTGGGGATGAGCGGATACTCGATAAATGCGAGTAATTATCCGTAGTGGTATGCATGTGGCAAAGAACTGCAAGGCAGTAGGCACAAAGTATTCTCGGGGTATCTTATAATAACAAGATCGACTGGGAATAAAAGTAAGCACGTCAGGTCTAAATACTTATCCATAGGGATATTTCGGTGGTAGGGAATTGCAAAAGCAATGGCATAAGGTTTCGGGAGAACATCGGAGAGTATTGTCAGAATCTTCTGTTGAAGCAGTCGATCATCTCTAATGAAGGGGCTCTTCGGCAGGAAGTGGTAACGAGAACCTAGAGTTAGATTTTAGCAAAATCATTTAACCCGAATAGAAGAGAGATCAGAGTCCCAGAGTATAGACAAGGAGTAAAAGATCCTAATACCACCCAATGGCGACGTGGGCCCGTAAGCCACACAGCCATATTAGTAAAAGTTTTTCAATGACTAGACTCGACTTCGGCCAAGGAGTTGGAAAGGGGGATTCCTACAGGCAATCGGCTCTGATACCAACTTGTGACGCCCCCGATTTAATCGTACACTAATCATACACGCAAACGTGTACGATCAAGATCAGGGACTCACGGGAAGATATCACAACACAACTCTACAAATAAAATAAGTCATACAAGCATCATATTACAAGCCAGGGGCCTCGAGGGCTCGAATACAAGAGCTCGATCATAGATGAGTCAGCGGAAGCAACAATATCTGAGTACAGACATAAGTTAAACAAGTTTGCCTTAAGAAGGCTAGCACAAACTGGGATACAGATCGAAAGAGGCGCAGGCCTCCTGCCTGGGATCCTCCTAACTACTCCTGGTCGTCGTCAGCGGGCATCACGTAGTAGTAGGCACCTCCGGTGTAGTAGGGGTCGTCGTCGACGGTGGCGTCTGGCTCCTGGGCTCCAACATCTGGTTGCGACAACCAGGTAGAAGGGATAGGGGGAAAAGAGGGAGAAAGCAACCTTGAGTACTCATCCAAAGTACTCGCAAGCAAGGAGCTACACTACATATGCATGGGTATCAAATGAAAAAAGGGTATCATATGTGGACTGAACTGCAGAATGCCAGAATAAGAGGGGGATAACTAATCCTTTCGAAGACTACGCTTCTGGCAGCCTCCATCTTGCAACATGTAGAAGAGAGTAGACTGAAGACCTCCAAGTAGAATCGCATAGCATAATCCTAACTGATGATCCTCCCCTCGTCGCCCTGTGAGAGATCGATCATCGGTTGTATCTGGCACTTGGAAGGGTGTGTTTTATTAAGTATCCGGTTCTAGTTGTCATAAGGTCAAGGTACAACTCCAAATCGTCCTGTTACCGAAGATCACGGCTATTCGAATAGATTAACTTCCCTGCAGGGGTGCACCACATTCCCCAACACGCTTGATCCCATTTGGCCGGACACACTTTCCTGGGTCATGCTCGGCCATGGAAGATCAACACGTCGCAGCCCCACCTAGGCACAACAGAGAGGTCAGCACGCCGGTCTAAACCTAAGCGCACAGGGGTCTGGGCCCATCGCCCTTAGCACACCTGCACGTTGCGTACGCGGCCGAAAGCAGACCTAGCCTAGTGGCTTTCCAGTCCAATCCGGCGCGCGCCACTCAGTCGCTGACGTCACGAAGGCTTCGGCTGATACCACGACGCCGGGATACCCATAACTACTCCCGCGTAGATGGTTAGTGCGTATAGACCAAATGGCCAGACTCAGATCAAATACCCAGATCTCGTTAAGCGTGTTAAGTATCGGCGAACGCCGACCAGGGCCAGGCCCACCTCTCTCCTAGGTGGTCGGAACCTTCCCTGTCGCTCCGCCTCAAAGATCCACTCGCGGGTGCTCCTCAAGCCGACCCGTCTTTAGCCACCACATGTATCCTGTATAAAGTATATAGTATATACCCGTGATCACCTCCCGAGTGATCACGGCCCGATAATATAGCATGGCAGACGGACAAGAATGTAGGGCCACAGATGATAAACTGGCATCCTAAACTAAGCATTAGGATTGCAGGTAAGGGTAACAACGGTAGTAGCAAGGACAGGCTATGCATCAGTATAGGATTAACGGGAAGCAGTAACATGCTACACTACTCTAATGCAAACAGTATAGACAAGAGTAGGCGATATCTGGTGATCAAAGGGGGGGCTTGCCTGGTTGCTCTAGCAAGAGAGAGGGATCGTCAACTCCGTAGTCGTACTGGGTAGCAGCGGCGTCGGTCTCGGTGTCTATCGAGAGAAGAGGGGGAAGAAACAATAAATATATAAGCAAGCATGTGCATAGTGATGCATGACATGACAAGTAACAACGTTAGAGGTGCCCTAACGCGGTATAAGGTGATACCGGTGAAGGGGGATAACATCCGGAAAAGTATCCCCGGTGTTTCGCGTTTTCGGACAGATGAACCGGAGGTGAAATGTTGCAGGTTCACTATGCTAGGGACGCGTGGCGGGCGAACGGGCTGCGTATCCGAATTCGTCTCGTCGTTCTGAGCAACTTTCATGTACAAAGTTTTTCCATCCGGGCTACGGTTTATTTTATATTGATTTTCTAAAGTTTAAATCATTTTTAGAATTTATTTAATTAATTTAATTCAACATTATCCAAATAGTGTTTGCTGACGTCATCATGACGTCAGCATGACATCAGCAGTCAACAGAGGTGTTGACTGGGTCGCTGACGTGTGGGTCCCACTGGTCATTGACTGATTAGGCTAATCAGGGGTTAATTAAGTTAACTAGTAATTAGATTAATCTAATCAGGATTAATTAATTTAATTAATTCTTTAATTAATTAATTAATTATCATTTTAATCAATTTTAATTATTATTTATTAATTCCTTTTTTAAATTAATTTAATTAGTATTATTATTAATATTATTATTTTGTTTTCGTTCACAGGGGGTGGGCCCCGTTTGTCTGTGGCACAGAGGCCATACAGGGCGTGGGCGACGGTTAACGGGCGCGCCCCGTTCGGGCGCATGCCCAGGGGCATGCGGGCGTGGGCGGCGGACCTGGCAGGTCGCCAGGCCGGCGTGGGCGAGGCCAGCACGGGCCGGCAGGTGAGCGAGCGGCGGCGAGCACGGCCCCGTGTGGGCGGGCGCGCATTAGCGCGCGGCAGGGCTGCAGCAGGGGGGGCACGAGGCGCGGTGCAGGCGGCGCAAGGCGCGGCGCCAAGGGCGGGCGAGCGGCGCGGAACAGCGTGCAGCGAGCGGCGGAGTAGAGGCCGTGGGCGAGAGGCGGGGCTCACGGAGACGGGCGCGGCAGACGCGAGCCCGTCCGGAGCTCGGGCGCGGGGCGTACGGGGAAAGGGGGGCGCGCGGCGCAAGCGCCCGCGGGGTGCGGCCAAGGAGGCGGGGCCAAGCACCGGCGAGAGGGGACGGGGTGCAGGAGGACCGGGGTCCTCACCGGGGAGGACCGTGGTGGAGGAGGACGGGGACGGCGTCGACGGGGAGGAGACGAGGCCGAGGCGGCGGCGTGCGTCGACAGCGTTGGCGACGAGGAGACGAGGACGACGGGGCGGCACCGTGGCGCTGGGGAGGCAGTTAGGCGACGGAGAGGAGGGGCGAGGAGTACAGGGCGGTGACGGGAGTTTGCCGGCGCTGGGGCCGAGCTGCGGGGATCGATCCCGATCCAGATCTGATCAGGAGAGGGGGAGTGGGAGCGAGTGGGGGGGCGAGTGGGGCGTTAGGGTTTCGGTCAGGGTGGGGTGGGGTGGCCTATAGGCCACGGGGTGAAGGGGCCGCGTGGGCCGGCCTGGTGGGCGGCCTGGTCGGCCAGCTGGGCTGTTTGGCCCGGGAGGGGGGGCTCTTTCTTTTTATTAGTTTTCTGTTTTTTTGTTTTTTTTCCTTTTTATTTATTTTCTTGTACTGTTTTATTTCTAGTTTCTTTTATTTTTAGATTTATAAAAATTATAACTAGTACCTAAATTTGTATTTATAAACAATCTACTGTTAGATTAAATCTTGACCCATAATAAAATAGTTTTAATATTTTTATAAAATTCAATAGGCATTTGTTAAATTGTTTTCACTACTGTTTTAATTATTTTAGAGCCCTTCAACATTTTATCAAGGTTTGGTTTCTCCACCAAAATTATCTATGCAATAATTGCTTCACTTCGAACATTTAGTTTTTATATTAGAAAACTTTTATTGTTTGCCTTTATTTTAAATTTGAAATTTGAACTGGGTTTTGAACTGACGCAAGTTTATCAACAGTAACCGAGGTGACGTGGCATCATTAGCGTGGGATCACTGTAGCTTAATTATCCGGGCGTCACAATGGTGGAGGGATGAGAAAGGGGGCAATATCCGTGGGGTTCGTCCTGTAGCTGCAACCTAGATGAATACATGATGATTGAGGGCGTCGATCTCTCCTTCAATGAAAATGATGCAATGGATACGACCGAGCGCCATCGCTGTAAGGACAGCAAGAGTGCTGGCGTGCCTACAATTAGGAGGATGCAACGCGCAATTGCAGGAACCGTGGTTGGGAGGCAGTGAACTGGTGCGGCAGGAGTCATGATACAGACGTGGATGGATGGACAGGGGGGCGGAGGGGGATTGAACATATATACACATGGATGGGTTGAGCATCGAAGGGGAAAAGATGCCCTGAAATTAGTGAATGTGAATGTTGTGGTTTATCCCCGTTTCATGGGCATTTGTGGCCGGGAGAGCATACAACATGGAAGCGGAAGGGATAGCGGCAACAATAAAGTGGTAGCGAGAAGGTCAACCAAATAAGCGAGTTAATGTGAACCCGTGGCCATGGCGACGGCGAGCCGAGAGAGAGACCGTCGGCCATGAAGGAAACCGGCCGGAGAGAGCATTGGTTGCGATGGAGACTATCCAAGGAACAACATAGTGGCGGCGGATGGTCGTTGGACTGGCCGGATGCGTCGGTCATGGCGGCTTTGGCGGCGGTAGGCTGGTGGAGCATTGGCGAGCGATTAGGTAGGGCAGCAGATTGGAACGTACTACGAAATATGAACATGATCTATTGATTCTTTCCTCATGGGTTCCTACCAACAATGAGAACACAACCCACGTAATGTACAGCCCACGTACGATTACTACAACTGGCTCGGGCTCGGACAGGCAATCATAGGAATATGAAGGGTATTTTCTCAGGAAAAAAAAGGAATATGAAGGGCATTTGGAATTGATGATGTGGCTACACTGATGAGGTGGAGTGAGATGAATGGTTGCATGTTGATTAGTGACGTGGATAGCCTGCATTCTCAAGAGAAATAAGATAGTGGGGATGAACTATTTAAGTATTATAGATGTGTATCACTATGATCGAGATTCAATAAAAATAGACCACTCATCAAGGGTGCATGACCATAAAAGATATTACTCATATAAATAGAACAACCATTATTCTTTGATTTAAATGAATAACCGTCTCGCATCAAACAAGATCCAGATATAATGTTCATGCTCAACACTGGCACCAAATAACAATTATTCGGGTCTAAAACTAATCCTGGAGGTAGATATAGAGGTAGCGTGCCGACAGCGATCACATCGACTTTGGAACCATTTCCGACGCGCATCGTCACCTCATCCTTAGTCAATCTTCGTTTAATCCACAGCCCCTGTTTCGAGTTGCAAATATGAGCAACAGAACTAGTATCCAATACTCAGGCACTACTACGAGCATTAGTAAGATACATATGAATAACATGTATATCAAATATACCTTTCACTTTGCCATCCTTCTTATCCTCCAAATACTTGGGGCAGTTCCGCTTCGAGTGACCAGTCCCTTTGCAGTAGAAGCACTCAGTTTCAGGCTTAGGTCCAGACTTGGGCTTCTTCCCGGGAGCAGCAACTTGCTTGCTATTCTTCTTGAAGTTCCCCTTCTTCCCTTTGGCCTTTTTTTCTTGAAACTAGTGGTCTTTTTAACCATCAACACTTGATTCTCCTCCTTGATTTCTACCTCCACGGCCTTTAGCATTGCGAAGAGCTCGGGAATTGTCTTTTCCATCCCTTGCATGTTATAGTTCATCACGAAGCCTTTATATCTTGGTGGACGTGATTGAAGAACTCTATCAACGACACTATCATCAGGAAGATTAACTCCCAGATGAGTCAAGTGGTTATGGTACCCAGACATTCTGAGTATGTGTTCACTGATAGAACTGTTCTCCTCCATCTTGCGGCAATAAAACTTGTTGTAGACTTCATATCTCTCAACTCGGGCATTTGTTTGAAATATTAACTTCAACTCTTGGAACATCTCATATGCTCCATGACGTTCAAAACGTCTTTGAAGTCCCGATTCTAAGCCATAAAGCATGGCACACTGAACTATCGAGTAGTCATCAGCTTTAGTCTGCCAGACGTTCATAACGTCTGGAGTTGCTCCTACAGCGGGTCTTGCACTTAGCGGTGCTTCCAGGACGTAATTCTTCTATGCAGCAATGAGGATAATCCTCAAGTTACGGACCCAGTCCCTGTAGTTGCTACCATCATATTTCAACTTAGCTTTCTCTAGGAACACATTAAAATTCAAGGGAATGGTAGCACGGGCCATTGATCTACAACAACATAGATATGCAAAAACTATCAGGACTAAGTTCATGATAAATTTAAGTTCAATTAATTATATTACTTAAGAACTCCCACTTAGATAGACATCCCTCTAGTCATCTAAATGATCATGTGATCCATATCAACTAAACCATGTCCGATCATCACGTGAGATGGAGTAGTTTTCAATGGTGAACATCTCTATGTTGATCATATCTACTATATGATTCACATTCGACCTTTCGATCTCAGTGTTCTGAGGCCATATCTGCATATGCTAGGCTCGCCAGGTTTAACCCGAGTATTCTGCACGTGCAAAACTGTCTTACACCCGTTGTATGTGAACGTAGAGCTTATCACACTGAAAGGATCGAGAAGAGGTGTCTAGAGGGGGGTGATTAGACACTAAGTGCCAAAAGTTACAGTTTTTAATATTCTTAAGTTTAAGTGGAGTTTAAGCACAAGTTTAACAAACACAATACATATCAAGCAAGCATGCAATGAGTATATGAGCAGCGGAAAGTAAAACATGCAACTTGCAAGAATGTAAAGAGAAGGGTTTGGAGTATTCAAACGCAATTGGAGACACGGATGTTTTTGTCGTGGTTCCGATAGGTGGTGCTATCGTACATCCACGTTGATGGAGACTTCAACCCACGGAGGGTAACGGTTGCGCGAGTCCATGGAGGGCTCCACCCACGAAGGGTCCACGAAGAAGCAACCTTGTCTATTCCATCACGGCCGTCGCCCACGAAGGACTTGCCTCACTAGCGGTAGATCTTCACGAAGTAGGCGATCTCCTTGCCCTTACAAACTCCTTGGTTCAACTCCACAATCTTGTCGGAGGCTCCCAAGTGACACCTAGCCAATCTAGGAGACACCACTCTCCAAGAAGTAACAAATGGTGTGTTGATGATGAACTCCTTGCTCTTGTGCTTCAAATGATAGTCTCCCCAACACTCAACTCTCTCTCACAGGATTTGGATTTGGTGGAAAGAATATTTGAGTGGAAAGCAACTTGGGAAAGGCTAGAGATCAAGATTCATATGGTTGGAATGGAATATCTTGACCTCAACACAAGTGTAGGTGGTTCTCTCTCAGAAAATGTGTATTTGAAGTGTAGGTATGTTCTGATGGCTCTCTCCACGAATGAAGAGTGGGTGGAGGGGTATATATAGCCTCCACACAAAATCTAACCGTTACACACAATTTGCCAAACTCGGTGGGACCGAATGGTTAAACTCGATCGGGCCGATTCAGCAAACCTAGTGACCGTTAGGATTTTCGGTGGGACTGAGATGCAACTCGGTAGGACCGATATGGTTAGGGTTAGGGCATAACGTAATCTCGGTGTGACCAGAGAGTTGGTCAGGTAAACTCGGTGGGACCGATTCGCTCATCTCGGTGAGACCGAAATGTTACAAAAGGGAAATAGAGAGTTTACATTGCAATCTCGGTGGGACCGATCGCTCATCTCGGTAAGACCGAAACGTTACGAAGGGAAACAGAGAGATTACAATCCCATCTCGGTGAGAACGATTTGCCTAGGGTTTGTGGCAGTGGCTATGACATTTGAAATTCGGTGGCGTCGGATAGATAGAATCGGTGGGGCCGAGTTTGACTTTTGGTTTAGGTCATATGTGGATGTGGGAAGGTAGTTGAGGGTTTTGGAGCATATCACTAAGCACTTTGAGCAAGCAAGCCATTAAGCAACACCTCATCCCCTCTTGATAGTATTGGCTTTTCCTATAGACTCAATGTGATCTTGGATCACTAAAATAGAAAATGTAGAGTCTTGATCTTGAAGCTTGAGCCAATCCTTTGTCCTTAGCATCTTGAAAGGGTTCCACATCCTCTAGTCCATGCCACTCCATTGTTGAACTTATCTGAAACATACTAGGTAAAAGTGTTAGTCCAACAAGAGATATGTTGACATTAATTACCAAAACCACCCAGGGAGCACTTGTGCTTTCAATCTCCCCCTTTTTGGTAATTGATGAAAACATACATCAAAGCTTTAGATAAAGATATAGAGAATAGCAAGTAAAGCTTTGGAAAGACATGTAACATGCATAGGCTCCCCCTACATGTATGCAATCATGTGAATATTGAATATAGGAGCATGTGAATGCGTAAACATGACAGAGTAAGCAATGTGTTACATGTATCTTGGCTATATGCATCAGAGCAAATGATGTGAATGTGAGAAATGTACCTTCGTGCTCATGAGTCCTTCTTGCAAACAGTATGTACATCAGCAAGAATTTCTCATTCACATGACTGTGATGCATATACTTACCTTGTGGTCTTGAGTTGGCTTAGGATGGGATGAACCTGCGCAAACAAGGTTAAATAACACAGATACACCTACTGACCAGAGCAAGCAAGAGAAACCACAAGAGAACCAAGACTGGGATGACATGTAGAGTGAGTACTAAGTACCACATTGGATATAGACATGTCCCCAAAGGTAAAGATATGCAATAAAATCAGAGATTTCCTTCCCTTAGATGTCTTGATCCCCCTGAATCTGCATGGGATATTGGGAGAAGATAGGGAACAGAAAATCAGAGCAACAAAAAAAAAGAAACAACAGAGCTTGAGCTAAAGCAAGCAACCAAACATGTCTTTCCCCTCTTAAAGACATGTGACATCTCTCCTCTTGAACACCAAGCATCTGGGGTCTTTGATGATATTACTTTCTCCTAGTTGAGAAACGCTCTCCCCTTGAGTATTCTCTCTTTCTCCCCCTATAGGAAGGATTAAGCTTTGATGTGATCTCTCTCTCCCCCTTTGATATCAATTTCCAAGAAGGGCTCTTCTGGACATGTGATACAAATGGGTTGGTCCTCGAGTCACAGAGCAAAGCAGCATGTCTAATATGATGCTGGTAGAGGACAAGAATCATTGAGTGGAGCTGGAGCAAACAGAAATCAGGAATAAGTGGCAAGATGGTTTTCCTGTGGTGGAATCGGTGACTCCGAGTTGTGTGCTTCGGTTGCACCGAAAGATTTCGGTTGGGCCGAAGAGAACAAACCGGTGTGACCGAGTTCATTAGGGTGAAACCACTTGTCACCTCAGCTCACTAGACAAGTAAAATCTCACAAGGATATGCAAGGAATTTACTGAAAGATTTGCAATGAATTGGATGCATAAAATGCAGAACAAAAAAGAACAGAAAAGAAACTAAAAGTTCTAGATGAAGTTTTTTTTGAAAGGGGAAACAAATATGCAAGAGACAAAAGCACGAAGAGACACACGAGAACTTCATCTAGAGATGGTCGGCGAAAAAGTCACCTATGTTAGAGTATATTGACTTAGGAGTCAAGTGAGAGCACTTGATCATAGGTCATACTCATCGTTTAAGCTCAAAATGGGGTTACCATTTTTCGTTTAAGTCTTTTGATGTATTCACATCTTGTCGAGTTGCTTTGACTCATGACTTGGAGTAAAGCTTCTCTAAGATGGAATAACATACCTTGGGTGGTGGTGTTGATCTTGCTCATGTGGTTGAACTTGTGCGGGTTGCTCAAGGTTGATGTAGTTCATCAAGGGTTCGGAGAACCACTTGGAGTTTGAGTTCATCTACCTACATGGGTTAGCTTTGCAAGGAAGAGCACTTGTGTATCCAAAATGACAATCATGAGACTCAACATAGAATTTGCCAAAGGATATGTTTGAATGGTTTCGTGCTTCCTTGTCTTCAACCACCATTGTGTAGAGACTTGGTGATGTAGAGATTGCTCAAGATGTGAGTGAGTTGCAATCTCATAGATTTAGATTCAACCAAGTACCTACACGGGTTAGATAGCATGCAAGGTACAAATATATCCAAGACATATGAATAGCATCATAAGAGAAATATCGAGGATTAGTCATAGGCTCATGCCCCGCATGTATCAAATGGAGTTCCTACTCCAAGTTTGAAGCATCAATGATGTTCAATTCACCTCTCAACCTGCAAAACACTTTCTCATCAAGTGGTTTAGTGAATATATCCGCCAATTGCTTATCAATGCGAACATGCTTAAGGTTAATGTCCCCTTTTGCAACATGATCTTGAATGAAATGATGACGAACTTCAATATTCTTAGTTCCAGAATGTTGCACGGGATTGTGAGCAATCTTAATAGCACTTTCATTGTCACATAGCAATGGAACATGTTTCACATATATCCCATAATCTTTAAGAGTTTGGGTCATCCAAAGTAATTGAGAACAACATGAACTAGCGGCAATGCATTCCGCTTTGGTGGTGGATAAGGATACCGAGTTTTGTTTCTTGGAAGACCAAGACACAAGAGATCTACCAAGTAATTGACAAGTACCCGAAGTGGATTTTCTATCAACCTTGTCTCCGGCATAGTCCGAATCGGAGTAGCTAACAAGATCAAAAGAGGACCTCTTAGGATACCAAATGCCAAAATTTGGTGCATGGATTAGGTATCTCACTATCCTTTTCACAGCCTTAAGATGACACTCTTTAGGAGCAGCTTGATATCGTGCACACATGCACACACTTAGCATAATATCGGGACGAGAGGCACATAGATATAACAATGAACCAATCATAGAGCGATAAACCTTTTGATCAACCGGTTCACCATATTTGGTCAAATAAAGATGTCCACTAGTAGGCATGGGTGTAGTCATACCTTTGCATTCTTGCATATTGAACTTCTTGAATAAGTGCTTGGTGTAGTTCGTTTGAGAGACAAAGGTACCTTCCTTAGTTTGCTTGATTTGCAAACCGAGAAAGAATTTGAGTTCACTCATCATAGACATCTCAAACTTCTCCGACATTAGCTTTCCAAACTTCTCACTAAAATGAGGGTTAGTTGAACCAAATATGATATCATCAACATAAATTTGGCACACAAATAGTTCTCCATTAACCCTTTTAGTAAAAATAGTAGAATCAATTTTACCAATTTCAAAGCCTTTTTCAATAAGGAACTTGGTCAAGCATTTATACCATGCTCTAGGAGCTTGTTTAAGACCATAAAGGGCTTTGTGAAGTTTGTAAACATGATTAGGTTTCTTAGGATTGACGAAGCCGGGAGGTTTCTTAACATAAACTTCCTCCTCGATTTTGCCATTTAGAAAAGCACTTTTAATGTCCATTTGGTACAAGGTGATATCATGGTGATTAGCATAAGCAAGTAAGATGCGAATGGACTCAAGTCTAGCAACGGGAGCATATGTCTCACCATAGTCCATACCTTCAACTTGTGTGTAGCCTTGGGAGACGAGACGTGCTTTGTTGCGAACCACTTGTCCATCTTCATCTTGCTTGTTGCAAAATACCCATTTGGTACCAATGATGTTGTGGTTGTTGTCGGGCTTCTCGACCAATGTCCACACTTGATTTCTCTCAAAGTTGTGTAGCTCTTCATGCATAGCGTTTATCCAGTCCGGATCCTCCAATGCTTCTTCAACCTTCATAGGTTCAATGCTAGAGATGAATGAGTAGTGTTCACAAAAGTTAGCTAAACGAGTTTTAGAGCGAGTGATTCTCCCGGTTTGGATATCATTGTAGATTTGCTCGACGGGATGATCCTTAGCAATTCTTGCTCGAACTCGTGAAAGCTTTTGCTTGGGTCGGGGTGGAACATCTTCTTCATCTTGTGCTTATTCTTGGCCTTCTTCATTGTTGACGTTGTCGTTCTCTCGTCGTGGTGGAGAAGGAGGTTGTTGATGTTCATCTTGGTGCGCTTCCTTGTTTTCTTCATCTTGGCGTGTCCCACTTGTGGATGCTTCCGTATCAACTCTTGGTTCACCTTGTCGTGAGGTAGAAGCTTCCACTTGGACGGACGAGGTACTCTCCTTCACTTCCGTTGGACGAATCTTGCCAATGGACAAGTCTTGAATTGCTTCCGAAGGGTCTATGTCTCCTACATCAATTGGCAATTGCTCTACTTGCGAGCCGTTAGATTCATCAAACTTCACATCTACCGTCTCTTCAACCTTTCGGGTGAAATTGTTGTAGACACGGTAAGTGTGAGAGTTTGAGCCATAACCAAGTAGGAAACCTTCATGAGATTTAGGAGCAGATTTAGAACGACGATGCTTATCAAGAATGTAGCACTTTGAGGCAAATACTCGAAAGTATCCAACTTGGGGTTTGTTACCGGTGAGGAGCTCGTATGCCGTCTTGCCGAGTAGCTTGTGAAGATACAAGCGATTTTTTGCATGACAAGCTATCTCAACCGCTTCCGCCCAAAAGTGCTTTGGCGTTTTGTACTCATCAAGCATCGTTCTTGCCATCTCGATAAGAGTCCGGTTCTTCCTTTCAACAACTCCATTTTGTTGAGGTGTGTACGTAGCCGAGAACTCGTGTGAAATCCCTTCTTCGTCAAGAAAGGTGTCCACATTTGCGTTCTTGAACTTCGTTCCGTTGTCGCTCCAAACCTTCTTGATCTTCACGTCAAACTGATTTTGGGCCTTCCTAGCGAAGTTTTTGAAGATCTTTTGGACCTGCGATTTGTCATCAAGAAAGAACACCCACGTAAATCTTGAAAAATCATCTACTATGACTAGACCAAATGAGTTACCACCGAGACTCTTGTAGGCATTTGGACCAAAGAGAGCCATGTGAAGTAGCTTGAGTGGTCTTCTTGTGGTCATGATGTTCTTCACGTGGTGACTTCCTCCAACTTGTTTCCCTGCTTGACAAGCACTACAAAGTCTATCCTTGTCAAATATGACATCTTTTATTCCAAGGATATGATCACCTTTAATAAGCTTATCAAGATTTCGCATACCAACATGACCTAGTCTTCTATGCCACAACCAGCCTTTAGAAGATTTGGTAATTAAGCAAGTTCTAGGTTGAGCCTTTTTAGTGAAATCAACAATGTAAAGATCTCCTCTACGTATACTAGTAAAGACCATTTTATGATTGTCTCTACGAAAAACTTGGCAATCTACTTCAGTGAATAAGACATTGAAACCGAAATCCGCAAGTCTAGAAACTGAAAGTAAATTGTATCCAAGGGATTCAACGAGCATGACATTTTGTATGGATCTATCATGTGAGATGGTCACCTTACCAAGGCCAACCACCTTACCCTTTGACTATCACCAAAAGTGACATATTTTCGAGGGCCGTTGTTTTCAGCAAGCTCACGGAATCTTTATCTCCAGTCATATGATCAGTACATCCACTATCAAGGACCCATTCCTTTCCTCCATCCATGTAGCCGCGAAGATTTGCCATAAGACCAAAATGCCTCATTGCATCGTCAAGATCATAGTCACTATCATCATCTTCATCATAGTATCCATGTTCAACATCATCTGGTGATTGATCAATTCCTAGAGAGGGTAATTCATTAGATAAATGATCATCACAATGTTTACCTTTATGAATTCTAATAGCTTCGGATATGATATTGCTAATGATTCCAACATTTCCTTTAGCACGCATGAGATTGGTAAGCTCAAATAGACAATCACCAAAGCTAGGATCACTAGAGTTCATCTTACTCAAGGCAATAGACTTATGGAGAATTTCGTCTAAATTTTTCAAGGAATAATTTGGAAATCGTTCCTCAAGAAATCTCCATATGGTGTAGGCACACTTGAGAGTAGGCAAACATCTAATCAAGTTTCTAGGCAAGCCTCTAATGATGAGCTCAACAGTTCTAAGATTGCGAATCATGTCAATATATTCATCTAGGGTAGGGTGCAAAGGATCAACATGAGGTGCACAAGGGCTAGTAATGTACTTGTTCAAATGATATTCATTGAAAATCTCAAGCATTTCATTTTTCCACTCATGAAAATACTCCCCGTCAAGAATAGGCACTCTATGTCTAAGACTCCCCAAAGTAGACACATCCATCTTCCTCCAATGGTGTTTAAACGAAGGCAATGGAGACCAAAGCTCTGATACCAATTGAAAGGATCGAGAAGAGGTGTCTAGAGGGGGGGTGATTAGACACTAAGTGCCAAAAGTTGCAGTTTTTAATATTCTTAAGTTTAAGTGGAGTTTAAGCACAAGTTTAACAAACACAATACATATCAAGCAAGCATGCAATGAGTATATGAGCAGTGGAAACTAAAGCATGCAACTTGCAAGAATGTAAAGAGAAGGGTTTGGAGTATTCAAACGCAATTGGAGACACGGATGTTTTTGTCGTGGTTCCGATAGGTGGTGCTATCGTACATCCACGTTGATGGAGACTTCAACCCACGGAGGGTAACGGTTGCGCGAGTCCACGGAGGGCTCCACCCACGAAGGGTCCACGAAGAAGCAACCTTGTCTATTCCATCACGGCCGTCGCCCACGAAGGACTTGCCTCACTAGCGGTAGATCTTCACAAAGTAGGCGATCTCCTTGCCCTTACAAACTCCTTGGTTCAACTCCACAATCTTGTAGGAGGCTCCCAAGTGACACCTAGCCAATCTAGGAGACACCACTCTCCAAGAAGTAACAAATGGTGTGTTAATGATGAACTCCTTGCTCTTGTGCTTCAAATGATAGTCTCCCTAACACTCAACCCTCTCTCTCACAGGATTTGGATTTGGTGGAAAGAAGATTTGAGTGGAAAGCAACTTGGGAAAGGCTAGAGATCAAGATTCATATGGTTGGAATGGAATATCTTGACCTCAACACAAGTGTAGGTGGTTCTCTCTCAGAAAATGTGTGTTGGAAGTGTAGGTATGTTCTAATGGCTCTCTCCATGAATGAAGAGTGGGTGGAGGGGTATATATAGCCTCCACACAAAATCTAACCATTACACACAATTTGCCAAACTCGGTGGGACCGAATGGTTAAACTCGGTCGGACTGATTCAGCAAACCTAGTGACCGTTAGGATTTTCGGTGGGACTGAGATGCAACTCGGTAGGACCGATATGGTTAGGGTTAGGGCATAACGTAATCTCGGTGTGACCGATTACACAAACTCGGTGGGACCGATTTTGGTAATAAGCTAACCAGAGAGTTGGTCAGGTAAACTCGGTGGGACCGATTCGCTCATCTCGGTGAGACCGAAATGTTACAAAAGGGAAATAGAGAGTTTACATTGCAATCTCGGTGGGACCGATCGCTCATCTCGGTAAGACCGAAACGTTACGAAGGGAAACAGAGAGATTACAATCCCATCTCGGTGAGAACGATTTGCCTAGGGTTTGTGGCAGTGGCTATGACATTTGAAATTCGGTGGCGTCGGATAGATAGAATCGGTGGGGCCGAGTTTGACTTTTGGTTTAGGTCATATGTGGATGTGGGAAGGTAGTTGAGGGTTTTGGAGCATATCACTAAGCACTTTGAGCAAGCAAGCCATTAAGCAACACCTCATCCCCTCTTGATAGTATTGGCTTTTCCTATAGACTCAATGTGATCTTGGATCACTAAAATAGAAAATGTAGAGTCTTGATCTTGAAGCTTGAGCCAATCCTTTGTCCTTAGCATCTTGAAAGGGTTCCACATCCTCTAGTCCATGCCACTCCATTGTTGAACTTATCTGAAACATACTAGGTAAAAGTGTTAGTCCAACAAGAGATATGTTGACATTAATTACCAAAACCACCCAGGGAGCACTTGTGCTTTCACACACCCGATCATCACGTGGTGTCTCGGCACGACGAACTGTAGCAACGGTGCATACTCAGGGAGAACACTTATACCTTAAAATTTAGTGAGGGATCATCTTATAATGCTACTGCCGTACTAAGCAAAATAAGATGCATAAAAGATAAACATCACATGCAATCAAAATATGTGACATGATATGGCCATCATCATCTTGTGCCTTTGATCTCCATCTCCAAAGCACTGTCATGATCTCCATTGTCACCGGCTTGACACCTTGATCTCCATCGTATCGTCGTTGCTGTCTCGCCAACTATTGCTTCTACAACTATCATCGTCGCATAGTGATAAAGTAAAGCAATTACATGGCGATTGCATTTCATACAATAAAGGGACAACCATAAGGCTCCTGTCAGTTGCAGATAACTTTTACAAGACATGATCATCTCATACAATAAACTATATCACATCATGTCTTGACCATATCACATCACAACATGCCCTGCAAAAACAAGTTAGACGTCCTCTACTTTGTTGTCGCAAGTTTTACGTGGCTGCTACGGACTTCTAGCAATAATCATTATTACCTACACATCAAAACCACAATGATTTTTCGTCAAGTGTGTTGTTTTAAGCTTCAACAAGGGCCAATCGTGGTCAAATTCGATTCAACTAAAGTTGGAGAAACACACACCCGCCAGCCACCTTTATGCAAAATGTTGCATGTCTGTCGGTGGAACCGGTCTCATGAATGTGGTCATGTAAGGTTGGTCCGGGCCGCTTCATCCAACAATATCGCTGACTCAAAATAAGACGTTGGTGGTAAGCAGTATGACTATTATCGCTCACAACTCTTTGTGTTCTACTCGTGCATATCATCTACGCATAGACCTGGCTCGGATGCTACTGTTGGGAAACGTAGCATGCAATTTCAAAAAAATTCCTACGATCATGCAAGAACTATCTAGGAGATGCATAGCAACGAGAGGGGGGGAGTGTGTCCACGTACCCTCGTAGACCGAAAGCGGAAGCATTAGGTTAACGCGGTTGATGTAGTCGAACCTTGTCACGATCCAACCGATCTAGTACCGAATGTACGACACCTCCGAGTTCAGCACACGTTCAGCTCGATGGCGTCCCTCGAACTCTTGATCCAGCAGAGGGTCGAAGGAGAGTTTCGTTAGCACGAAGGAGTGGTGACGGTGATGGTGATGTGATCCGCGCAGGGCTTCGCCTAAGCACTACGACGCTATGACCGGAGGAGTAAACTGTGGAGGGGGCACCGCACATGGCTAAGAGAACAATTGATGTGCTATGGGGTGCCCCCTGCCTCCGTATATAAAGGAGGGGAGGAGGAGGCCGGCCACCAAGGGGGCGAGCCAAGGGGGGAGTCCTACTAGGAATCCACTCCTAGTAGGATTCGCCCCCCCCCTTTTCCTTTCTCATCGGAGGGGAAAAGGAAGGAGAGGTATAGGGAGAGGGAAAGGGGGCCGCACCCCCTCTTCCTTGTCCTATTCAGACTCCCTTGGAGGGGGGCGCACGCCACCCCTTGCGGGATCCGCTCTCTCTCCCCTAAGGCCCATGTAGGCCCAATACTTCGCCAGGGGGATCCGGTAACCCATCGGTACTCCGGAATATACCCGAACCTTTCCGAAACCATTCCGGTGTCCGAATATCATCGTCCAATATATCAATCTTTACTTCTCGGCCATTTCAAGACTCCTCGTCATGTCCGTGATCTCATACGGGACTCCGAACAAACTTCGGTCACCAAAAACACATAACTCATAATACAAATTGTCATCGAACATTAAGCGTGCGGACCCTACGGTTCGAGAACTATGTAGACATGACCGAGACACATCTCCAGTCAATAACCAATAGCGGAACCTAGATGCTCATATTGGTTCCTACATATTCTACGAAGATCTTTATCGGTCAAACCGCAATAACAACATAAGTTATTTCCTTTGTCATCGGTATGTTACTTGCCCGAGATTCGATCATCGGTATCCTCATACCTAGTTCAATCTCGTTACCGGCAAGTCTTTTTACTCGTTCCATAATGCATCATCCCACAACTAACTCATTAATCACATTGCTTGCAAGGCTTATAGTGATGTGCATTACCGAGAGGGCCCAGAGATACCTCTCCGATACTCGGAGTGACAAATCCTAATCTTGATCTATGCCAACCCAACAAACACCTTCGGAGACACTGGTAGAGCATCTTTATAATCACCCAGTTATGTTGTGACCTTTGATAGCACACAAGGTGTTCCTCCAGTATTTGGGAGTTGCATAATCTCATAGTCAGAGGAATATGTACAAGTCATGAATAAAGCAATAGCAATAAAACTTAACGATCAATATGCTAAGCTAACGGATGGGTCTTGTCCATCACATCATTCTCCTAATGATGTGATCCCGTTCATCAAATGATAACACATGTCAATGGTCAGGAAACTTAACCATCTTTGATTAACGAGCTAGTCAAGTAGAGGCATACTAGGGACACTTTGTTTTGTCTATGTATTCACACATGTATCAAGTTTTTAGTTAATACAATTCTAGCATGAATAATAAACATTTATCATGATATAAGGAAATATAAATAACAACTTTATTATTGCCTCTAGGGCATATTTCCTTCAACTTGCCCTCATCCCTTGTGCATGTATAGGTTTGAGCGGTGCATCATATATGTCGAGGAGGATTTCAAGCATAGGAGTATGACTACACCACCCAATAAGGAAGTGGGGAAGCGATGGCGGAAGAAGAGGGAGCAAGGGAAGTAGGGGTGCAAATTTTGCACTCACGGGTAGCCCTGTGAACGCCTGCCCACCCCCCCCCCCAACCTTTTGTTGCCATCAGATTGTCCGTTAGAGCAGGCCAGACCTAAGCGCCACTGAAGCTTGCTCTACCGAACTATCCGGTCCACCTTGACCAGACTGTCTGATAGCATTGTCTACGTGCAGTTTGGGGCCCCATGACCCATGTATCCCCTCTCTCACCCCTCACCCATCCCTTCACTGGTGAAATTATATATACAACTCCCCGAACGGATCTAGGGTTAGCAAAGATTGGAGACAAGAGCACTTTGCTCATCTACCCCCTAGTGAGATTCCTCCATTAGAGATGGCTCCTCATGGAGAACAAGACCTTCCGAGGGAGAAGACTCCGAGGAGTATCAAGGCCACCTATAGATGAATATTCCTCTAGGAATATCAAGCCCTCATTGTCTTAGGACTTGGGGAAGAACCTGTCTTGTTCCATATATGTCTCTTGGATAATTTGGATCAAGAATATGTCCATGTGTATCTTTTATTGCATCTATGTGTGTTGATTTGTGTGTTTCCTTGTGTCTCCTCTTGATTTCCTCCGTGTTATTTCTCAATGCATGTCCAATTCATGAAGATCAGGCCACCTATTAGTTTTGCCATACATAAGCACAAAATGCTTATTTTGTAGAGTAATCACCCGATTAGCCCAAACTAAAAAAACATCTCCAGCACCGTTACACAAAGGAATGTTGAGTATGGCATCTACATCTACTGGTAAGAATATGATACGAACAAGCTCACTATGATGTGTCCAGTTGGTCTCGCCAATCAAGACCCATTGGATTGGACAATTAACCGGTCATAGCATAGGAGACGTCCAAACAGTCCCCGAAATCAACTTGTCGTTCCAGTCCGAGATTGTGGAGCCCTCTCCAACTTGTTTAATCAAACCAACGCTCAGAACTTCCCATCCTACAATTATTGTCCGCCATGTGATGAAAGTAGTCTAAGGTGTTGTGGCTTTGCATAAAATCAGTCGCTGGGAAGTAACGACTCTTCATTACTCTGTCGCAAAGAGACGTCGGTTGCATCATGAATCTCCAACCATGTTTCTCGGGTAAAGCTAAGGTTGAAAGTTTCCAACTCTCGAAAGCCTATGCCACCTTTATTTTTGGAGATGTGAGTGTGTCCTAGAATACCAAATGAAGGGATCTTCTATCCAAAGAACTACTCCACCAATACTTAGCCACAACAGAAGTAATACTCTTACAAACCTTCTTAGAAAGTCGAAAGCAACTCAGGCCGAAAGCTGGAATAGCTTGGATCATGCAGTAAATGATTTGAAGATTAGGGGAAATAGTAAATGCGGGGATTATGATACTAGGCGATGGAGAACTAGCCGGAAACAATGTACAAACACAACCAATAGGAACCCTCCACACACTATAATTACCTTCAAAAAATGGGCAAACAAACATGATGCAAAAAATATGACCCAAAGCCTACGTTAACCCAACGAGGTTGCACTTGGCCACAATTGCAAGATGCCCAAAATCAGCACACTCTTAATGGACAGACTCCCATGCTCAGCGCTCGTTACTTAACTGGGATGCTTTCTCGACAAAGGAGGCCTACGACGCCCTTGCCTCCCAGTTGGTGGATCCCACAACCTAATGCACATTTGGGACGCTAGAGTGCCAAACAGGGTCCAGGTGTTTGGTTGGCTGTTCTATCTGGACAGACTGAACACTAGGGAAAACCTCCACCGCAAGACCATCATCGACTCCCCATCATGCCCTCGGTGCCACTGTGCCAGAAAACAAGGCTCACCTGTCTTTCAATTGTCCAACCTCTGATGCTATTTGGGACGCTCTTGGTCTGCTACCAGTTTCATCGCCACTGCCGGAGTTGTGGTCCTCATCATGCAGACTGGGGCTGCCCACTTTTGTCTGGCTGTTGGTTCTCCTTCTAGTCTCATGGAAGATTTGGGATGCTCGAAATGCGGCTACTTTTAGAGATGAACACCTCTCTCCCGCTGGTGCAATCCGCTCTATAATCTGTCACTATTTTTTTTGAATATATTCATGTAGGGAGGCATCCTCCCCTCGGCAGTTTCAAAAAAATACATAAGCAATGAACAAGTGACAATCCCGGTGTGATTGGAATCCCAGTGTTCACAAGATATCAACAATAAACTGAGATTGGAATACAAAGATGCTATCTAGAACGCTCTTGGTCTGCTACCAGTTTCATCGCCACTGTCGGAGTTGTGGTCCTCATTGTGCAAACCGGGGCTGCCCACTTTTGTCTGGCCATTGATTCTCCTTCTAGTCTCATGGAAGATTTGGGATGCTCAAAATGCGGCTACTTTTAGAGATGAACACCTCTCTCCCGCTGATGCAATCCGCTCTATAATCTCGAACCTCACCCTCTAGACTCACCATCTTAAAAAGACGGAGCACAAGATATCAACAATAAACTGAGATTGGAATACAAAGATCGTTAAGAACATTTCTCTGAAAACCCTACGAATCAAAGGGGAAGAAGCAATTGGATGGAGCCACGAGGCAGCCCTGAACACATATATCAGGAAGGTCTACGTTTTCTCAACACAGAAACAGAAGCCCAACCAGCAAAGCAATCTCCCCAGCAGATGACACTCACAAAACTAGCATTTTACCAGCAGGGTCATCTTACAGTTTCACAGCATATGCATATGCGTGTCGCAAAATTGTAAAACATTGTCTAGACGGAAAAGACACGGAAACTGTACACCAGGAAACTATCATGCAACACATAAGACACACAAGCATGGCAATACAGATATATAAGCAATGACAAGCTGGCTCTGTTCTAATTCTGTAGCATGGTTCAACTGCCATCACCAAGAGCTTGTACTTTCTTCTCGAGCTCAGGTTTGTTGGCTCCGACGAGCTTGTCGATCTGCTGGCCGTTTTTGAGGAAGAAGAACGTCGGGGTTGCACGGATGTCCCATGTTGAGCTGAAATCCTGCAGATCATCACGAGGAGAATTACTAAGGTGGGTCAACACTGGAAGCATCAGAACAACCTGCTGTTAATCACAGGGTTATCAACCAAACATGTTATTCACGGAGCTATCAGGATGAAAAAAACACTCCACCACACTCCATACAATTGGCAGTAACAAATACTCCCTCTGTGACTTAATATAAGACGTTTTTTGACAGTCGTGGACTCTAAAAACGTCTTATAAGATACAGATGGAGTATTTATCTGTTTGCATATGTCTCCGAAACAGAAAATGGCAAGATGAGAAGCTACGGTGCTGCATAATTTGAAGTTTGGCTGAAAGGTTTGTGACTTAACAAAGCGGCGGTAACTATTCAGGGTTTTAATGGTAATGGTTATAGAAACTGTCCAATTAGACTTTTTAGGGTCATGTTAACCTGTAGTGAATAAATAATTCAAACAAATGGAAGATGGAATTACCATTAGGTCATCAACATCAATTGTCAAGAACATGAGTTGAGGGTAAGTCTTGGACATCTCAGCATAAACAGGTGCAATGACACGGCATGGCCCACACCACGAAGCGCTGAAGTTTGCCACAACCTACAAAAGAAATCAATGAGTACATCAGACGCAACTCTACAAACTGCATCAAGAATTGTTAGTTGTTGGTTCACATATCTTGCCACTCGACTTCACAACCCAAAATAAAATGGTCAACATAAACACTGGGCTTGCAGCGCATGGTTTTCATGTTCTATCATAATAACTACAACTACCCGTGTACATTCCGGGATTTCAGCGGGAGAACAGTTACAGGGAACCTCCCTCTGCTAAGGAAAACATCCCCTGAACAAAACTGCTTTTGCGGGAAAATAGTTTAGTTAACCTGTCCATGATTTCAAGTGCACAACTAAGAAAATAAACACGCTAATCACTACAGGCTTTCTACAGTCTATGCTCCAACAGCTAAGGACCTTCATGTGCACACTTTCTGCTTGAGCAGGTGGTTATACTATCTGCTTAGGTCTCTCAAAGAAATTTGTGCTTCATTTCCACATTCTCATCAATGTGTTCTCTTGCAGGAACGGACTTATTTTACAGTCTAACAAGGGGCGTAGTGGAATTAGTGTGTGGAGAAAGACTTCTTAGACCTATTCACATTTCATATATGGTGTAAACTGATAGACATAAACACCAAGTAGTTCATACGAAACAATATAAGCAAAGGATAACTGTAATCCCTTGAACAAATTGACAGTTTGCTTACTATTTTCCCATCCTTGTTTGCTTCTTCAATCTTCTGGTCCCAGTCCTCTTTGGTTGTTATGACATGCACATTTCCACCTTTGAAATCAAGCTTTTCCTCCACAATGCTACGACCCTGGCCAAAAGAGGACAGAAGGATTACATACAAATAACTTGGGAGTTCAAGAACATAACACAGATTCATTCAATAACAGACATAAACTCACCTTGCCCACACAGCCCCCCATGGCGAACTGACACTGGCAGGAATCGCTGAATGAAAGGCCCCTTGTTTCCTGAACGCCTAAACAACAGTAAACCATGTCATGGTCTATCAGAAGGAAGCTGTATCTGTAACGCTAGAAAAATATGGAGACGTTGCACGAACAATAATTTCAGTAAGGTATTTATACTCCATAAAAGAAATAGCAGTAACAGATAAGTTGTCGTCAGTTGGACAGGGAAGGAGAGTATTTTTCTCTCCACCACATCCCAACTGGGTGCGAGGAACTACCGCTTACATCTCTTTGCAGTTGTAAGGCCGGAATTCTTCCATTATCTTGAACCGGACAAGAACCTGAATGTGGTAAACTAAAAACATAATAGCCTAGGAGCCGGGGGAAAGAAAGCACCCCCGCACACCCACCCGCGCACAAAAACCCAGTTGTCTCCGCTCCCTCGCGGATCAAGAACCAGAATCTTGCAGGCGAATTTGCGCTCAAGAACCGCATCGGACAAATCGAAGCCGACCAGATCAGCGAGAGGATTTACCTGGGATCGGAAGCGGGGATTTTGGCGCCAAGGAGCCCAGAAGCCGCGGGGCGAGGGGGCGAGGTGAGGTCGGAGGAGACGGAGAAGATAAGCCTGGCGGATCTCCTGGCGGGCAATTAAGAGGTTCTTTAACTGGGTTCGGTTGATTGACGTAAAAGGAAGAGCTCTCCGGTGGTGTGGGTCAGTGGGTCGGTTGGGTCGTCTGGTGGTCGTAGGTCGCACGCTCGCCGCCGCCGCGGCGCGGTTTGATTAATCGGAGGAAGAGGAGGAGGGGTGGGGGATTGGCTTGCTTTTTTATTGCTGCTGGGGCGCAAAGGGAAGGGACGTGGAATATTCTGTGGCCGTGCTATGCTGGGCTCGTGCTTCTGGAGGCGACGACGACGACGACGCCGACGACCAGGATGGATCGACCGGCCCGTCCGCTCCCGGCCGGCCGGCGGGAGCGAGCCCGTGACGCGTCTCGCGTCGCACACCACTTGGCTGGCGCGGCTCGTGCCGTGTGCGCCTACGGAAAGAAAATGCCTTTTCTGCTGCCGGAAAATGGTCCTATTTGCCTTGGTGGAGATCCGGCGACGTGGAGCTTTGGTGTTGCTCCTGACCAGACCTCACCTCCGGTGGACTGGCACGGAGACTACCCGCCGTTGTCTGCCTTGTGGCTATGCAAAATTCAAAATATTGTATTCAGCGAATGCTCTTTGGGTTGTCTTCATGTTTTTTTGGCCGTTAGATCGACCGTGCGCCACGTATCGAATCAGCACTAAGGGCCTCTTTGATTCAAAGGATTTTTTAAACTATTTTAAAGGATTTTAATTCTTAGGATTTTTTCTACAATGGTTGTTTGATCCGTAGGCATTTTTCTCTCATAATTACTTTGTACTGGTTTTACCTACAAAATTTTCATTCGCTCCAACCTCATATTAAGATTTTTATGTTTTTTCTGCGTGAGACTAATCCTATAGGATTGAAGATGACGTGTTATGCCATTCCTGTGTTTTTCTTAAGAGAAAATTCATATGAGGTTATTAAAGTGGACTTGGTGCCTCACTTTGGTCATTGAATTTCAAAATACCGTAAGTACGGTGACTAAAGTTGCTTGAGCGAAATGTGATTTGTCTCTCTCCTCCGAACATCATGTTCATGCATGCATGCGTTCATGCCATGCCATGTGTTGTATCCTTCACTGTATTCATTATATTCCTTCTATCAATGAAAAGATACACAAGCTTTGTGTATTCGCGAAAAAAAGTTGCTTAAGTGACTCCATACGGCCACTGTAACCATTTGTCTAGGGTGACATTTGAGCGCGGTCAACATGGATAGCATGGCATTGACCAAATGTGTGTATTGTAAAGGGAGATGGACTTTTTTTAAAAATATCTGGCCAAACAAAACCCTACCTGTTCGATTGGACCCGATCGTCTCGATCTCTTGTCTGACCTAATCATATTGTCCTCCTCAAGCTCCAAATGCATAACTCCCAAATTAGGAAACGTTCGTCGTCGTCGTCGTGTCAGCCTCGTCATCGCTTCCCACTGCCGCTTCCGCCATGTCCTCCTCAAGCTCCATCCGGCCAGGTCTTCGCGACTAGTCAACTGCAGTGCCCCTCATCGCTTGCCTTGACTATTCTCCACTGCCGACGACCACGACGGCTGGGTGTTCTACAAGTGTGCCAGACACGATTTAAGTTTGCTCGATGACTTTGTTTTGTTGATATGTGGGCATTTGGTCTGGCCCGTCCTGCGGCAAAGTTCTCATTTTTCTGATATGTTTGGCTGATATAATACATGTGATTTCTAAGGGAGTTAGAGTATGTCGAGTATTTGAAAGCTCATCAGATCCTTGTTGGTGATGATGCATTCGACGTGGCAGGGGAAGAAGGGGAGATATTCATCGTGCAAGAGATGAGGGAGAGGAATGCGGCTAAGCGGCAGCAACAATGGAGCTCTAGTCAGAGGGATGCAACCACCATGACTAAGCACCAAGCAACTATGCTATTAGGGTTTTGAGATATCTCATCTTCACTTGTTGTTGCTTCTTTGCTTCACTTACTTGTTGCAAGCTAGCTCTATCGTGTTGTTATTTGTGAGCTTGGTGTATAGGTTGTCCATGGAGTTGCATATCTAGATAAACCGTATTCTTGTTGTATCCCTTAAGATTGTAAAAGAGACTAAAATTTTTAGTCGCCTATTGACCCCCTCTAGTCGACCATACCGGTCCTTTCAAACGTCCAGCGATGGCTGGGGTTGCGCGCGTGACATGTTGGTTTTGCAACAATAGACGAACCGTCGTATATTTGCAACACTTGGTGCTATTTTTTTTGGCTGCCCAATAAGTATCGGAGAAAAAAATTACATCAAGGATAATTGCTGGAACAAAGTTTTTGACCCCAAATGTCTAAAAAAGGGAAATACCTTATTACATGGTAGCTATTGGAGATGCTCTAATACGGCAAAAGGTTTTCACCCTGCTTTATATACAAAGCAAACCACCAGAGACACAAAGGTACACCAGATAAGTTCACACCACACATACACATGTAGCACACAAACAAAGTACAATAGAGTTCTGTTGAGGGCACAACTCAATAATCCCTAGACGAAAGAAAAAGGAGGCCGAAATCAATGGGGGCGCCCCCAGAAGGTCCTAACACCGAGGCAAACAGTGCCTAATCCAACTCTGGAGGTGGTGGTGGAAGCGGAGGAGCCAAGTGGAAGGTCGGCTCACAAAGACTGCAATGAAGATGTCGATAGCGTCCCGATCCTGCAGGCGGCTAAGCGGCCACCAAAGCTGCAAATAGCCATGCATTTTAAAAATCATGTTAGTAGCACATCGGAGAGGTGCACCCTGGATCACAAGCCTATTCTGGAATGTCCAAAGCGCCCACACAAGAACCCCAATACTCGTCCACCCAATTTGGTGGGAGCGCGGCGTGGAGGCCTGGAGGTCCTTGAATAGGCCGGGGAAATTGGTATGACACCACCAACCGCCGACTGCCTCGCGAAAGCAGCTCCAGAGGAATTTTGTGGGCATGTAGGTGAAGAAGATGCGGTTCGAGTCCTCCTCCGTCCCGCAAAGCGGGCATACCATGTCCCCGGGGCCATTTCGCTTGAGTACCTCCACCCTGAAGGTGCCCGCCCACGAATCCATTGCCAAAGGAAGACACGAATCTTCAGCAACAGGCGGATTGCCTAGACAAGAATCAAGGGTTCCGGGCCGGGAGATGTCGCGGTAGCTTGGTAGAGCGATTTAGTTGAAAAGCGGCCAGGTGACTCGAGGTGCCAGGAGATGCGACCGTGCGTCTGATCCACGACCAGGGGCTGGATGTCAATACACTCAAGGAGCTCGTGCCAGGCGGCAAGTTCCTGTTGGGAAACAAAGTAGAACACACAAAAATTCGCCCTACGATCACCTAGGAACAATATGGAGATGCATAAAGGGTTGTGATTAATGATTATTACCGACTCCGGGAGTGCAGCGGAAGTAGATGAGTCGGTGTACATCGTACTTGGAGTCCCTCAAACATCGATGATGATCCTGTGAACCGCCGTCGTAGGGAAGACCAAAAGCACGACCTCTCTACTTGGTTGTAATCGTACAGGCTTCACGATACGGCGGCGTTTCACCGTGCAGAGCTAATTGTCGTCGAAGAATTAGAGGGAGGAGTTTAGAACCACACTGGGCTTCTAATTATGAGGATTATATGTGGCTAGGGCTAGCTCTAATTAGTCAACTAGGACCAACTAGAACTAGAACTAGATCAACTAAAGGAGTCTCCAAAACTTGTGTTCCGAAAGGGTGGAAATCCTCTAGTATATATAGGTTGGGAGGGGAGGAGGGGGCGCCACACAAGGGGGGAAAGTATCCCCCTTGTGGCTGGCTGATGTCTACTACGCAACTTTTTTCTTGTAGACACGTGTTGGGCCTCCAAGCGCAATTTTCCCTCAAGTGGATGACCTAAGGTTTATCAATCCGTGGGAGGTGTAGGATGAAGATGGTCTCTCTCAAACGACCCTGCAATCAAATACAAGAAATCTCTTGTGTCCCCAACACACCCAATACAATGACAATTTGCATAGGTGCACTAGTTCGGCGAAGAGATGGTGATACAAGTGTAATATGGATGGTAGAAATATATTTTTATAATCTGAATAAATAAAAATAGCAAGGTAGCAAAAAGTAAACGGGCACAAAAACGGTATTGCAATGCTTGAAAATGTGGCCTAGGGTCCGTACTTTCGCTAGTGCAATCTCTCAACAATGCTAACATAATTGGATCATATAACCACCCCTCAACGTGCAACGAAGAATCAATCCAAAGTTCCTATCTAGAGGAGAACATACGAAGAAATTGTTTGTAGGGTACGAAACCACCTCGAAGCTATTCTTTCCGGTCGATCTATCCAAGAGTTCGTACTAAAATAACACCAAATAATTTCAGATCCATAATACTCAATCCAACACAAAGAACTTCAAAGAGTGCCCCGATATTTCTACTGGAGAAACAAAAGACGAGAACGTGCATCAAACCCTATGCATAGATTACCCCAATGTCACCGCGGGAATCCGCAACTTGAGTGCCAAAACACATATCAAGTGAATCTATATGATACCCCATTGTCACCACGAGTATTCATATGCAAGACATATATCAAGTGCTCTCAAATCCATAAAAGTATTAAATCCGATAACCACGAAATCTCGAAGGGAAAAACTCAATTCATCACAACAAGAGAGAGGGGGAAACACCATATGATCCGACTATATTAACAAAGCTCGCGATACATCAAGATCATGCCATCTCAAGAACACGAGAGAGAAAGATTAAACACATAGCTACTGGTACAAACCCTCAGCCCCGAGGGTGGACTACTCCCTCCTCATCGTGGATGGTGAAGATGGCCACCGGAGATGATTCCCCCCTCCAGCAGGGTGCTGGAACGGGGTCTAAATTGGTTTTCGGTGGCTACAGAGGCCTGTAGCGGCGGAACTTCTAATCTAGGGTTATTTTTGATGGTTTCTCTATTTATAGGATTTTTTGGCGTCTGTTTCACACGAAGATGGGCCTCGAGGTGAGCACAACCCACCTGGGCAAGCCAGACCCACCAGCCGCGCCCTGGTGGGTTGTGCCCTCCTCGTGGAACTTCTGGCCCTCCCACGAAGCTTCGGGGCTCTCTTTTGTTCCAAAAAAATTGTCAAAAAGTTTCAGCTCATTTGGAGAACTTACATTTCTGCAAAAAAAAAACAACACCACGGTAGTTCTGCTAAAAACAGCGTCAGTCCGGGTTAGTTCCATGCAAATCATATCAAAATCATATAAAATTGTTGTAAACATGGCATGAATACTTCATAAATTATAGATACGTTGTAGACGTATCAATATCCCCAAGCTTAATTCCTACTCGTCCTCGAGTAGGTAAATGATAAAAGAAATAATTTATGAAGTGTGAATGCTAGCAAAGTGCATAAGTTTGATCAATGATAATTTCAATCACTTTTCCTAGCATCATAACAACAACTCTTTCTTATTAAACTTCTCATGTTAAAGTAGCAACCAATTCACATGTTAAGGTTCAAACGATGAATTCTCTTGAAACTCAACAACCTATGTTCTCAGTCACCAAGCAATTGCAAATTCAACTTATTCAACAGAGTTTAAGTAAGAGCTCCACATATTCAACCATCATATAGTCTTCTATGATTGCTAACACTCATCGCATACACATGAGCAAAACGTTTCAACTGGACACATAGAAAGATAGGGGCTTATAATTTCGCCTCCCAACGTATTCACCTCAAGGGTGATGTCAACAATAATAACTCATGCTACCCATATCCAACTGGATATATGTGCCTAGATCTTTCCTCACCGCATGATGCTTGCCAAAAAAAGGAATAGAGAGAAGAATTTTGACTCTTTGCATCAAAGTAAATAGATAAAAGTAAAAGATAGGCCCTTCGCAGTGGGAAGCAGAGGTTGCCATGCGCTTATTTGTTTGTATGCTCAACCCCTTAGTGCAAAATAACGCCAGGTTCTATTGCCCCTTATGATAGCAAGCTTTATTATGCAGTCTGTCGATTTTATTCTTTGCCATCACAAGTTCATACAACACTCAATTTTCTCTTACACTAAATGATCTAACACTTTTAGAAGCAATTTTTATTGCCTTATTGCACCGATGACAACTTACTTGAAGAATCTTGCTCGATCCTTAGGTAGGTATGGCGGACTCTTGAAAATAAGATTTGGGTTTAAGGGTTTTTGAATGCACAAGTAGTTTCTCTACTTGGTGCAGAATTTTCGGCTAGCAAAGATGGGGGGGGGCAAGCACCACATGTTGAAGGATCTATCACAATATAACTTCTATGTGAATATGAACAAACATAAACCATTACGTTGTCTTGTTTGTCCAACGTCAACAATTTTTTCATATAATATTTTGATGGGGGCTCACAATCACAAAATATTTCCATGATAGTGTATTTGCATGTGAAAGTTCTCTTCCTTATACTAATTATTCATGAATTGCTTGTATGACCAATATTGTGATTGTCAAGCCTTAAAAGATTCACTTTCTAAACCCAATGTGAAGCTACCAGTAGGCATGATATAATTTCAACTTCATGATATTCAATTCATTCAACGATTTACTCATAGGATATAAGTGAAGCACAAGAGTAAATGATGAGCTACTCCAAAAAGATATAAGTGAAGATCAAGCGAGTAGTTAAGTAAATAGGTGGCTATTTGAGGACTCTCTCTTATTCAAAAAACTTTCAGAACTAAGCATTTCATTAAAACAACAAGCAAAACAAAATAAAATGACATTCCAAGAATATCACACATCATGTGAAGAAGCAAAAACTTAGGCTCAACCGATACTAACCGATAATTGTTAAAGAAGAAAGGCGGGATGCCTACTGGGGCATCCCCAAGCTTAGATGCTTGAGACTTCTTGAAATATTATCATGGGATGCCTTGGGCATCCCCAAGCTTGATCTTTTGTGTCTCCTTAATTCTTCTCATATCACGGTTTTCCTAAATCTCAAAAGCTTCATCCACGCAAAACTCAACAAGGACTCATGAGATAAGTTAGTATAAACCAATGCAAAAACCTTATCATTCTCTACTGTAGCAAATGACTAAAATTATTATTCAACATTGCACACTAAATGCCTCTGCATATTTAATACTCCTATCCTCAAATAGAATCATTAAACAAGAAAACATATGCAAACATAATAGCAATCTGCCAAAACAGTATAGTCTGTAAAGAATGCAAGAGTATCACTACTTCACTAACTCCAAAAGTTATGAAAATTTTCCAAACTGTAGAAAATTTATCACATTCTGACTTTTCTAGGGAATTTTTGCAACAACGGTAAACTTTCTGTTTTCAAACAACAACATGTATACTTGCAAAATAAGCATGGCAAAGACTATCATTGCCACTTTTATTGAAATAAAAGATGCAAAACATTCTACATAACAGCAAGCAAATCCTAACAAAATAAAATGATGCTCCAAGTAAAACTCATTTCATGTGACGAATGAAAACATAGTGCCAAGTGAGTTTACCGATAATGTTGGAGACGAAAGAGGGGATGCCTTCCGGGGCATCCCCAAGCTTAGTTGATTGGATCTTCCTTAGATATTAACTTGGGGTGCCTTGGGCATCCCCAAGCTTAGGGTCTTGTCACTCCTTATTCTCCTCATATCGACATCTCACCCAAAACTTGAAAACTTCAATCACACAAAACTTAACGGAACTTCGTGAGATAGGTTAGTATGATAAAGAGCAAACCATTTCACTTTGGTACTGTCAAAGACAAGATTCATAATTGTTCTCACACAATGCCTACTGTAGCATATCATTTCCACAATTTATATTGAGCAATATAAGCCATGGAAATTAGAAAACAAGCAAACTATGCATTGAAAACAGAATCTGTCAAAAACAGAAAAATCTATGGTAATCTGTACTCCAACCATACTTCTGCTACTCCAAAAATTCTGAAAAAAGGAAAACCTGGATAATTTATCTATTAATATTCTGCAAAAAGAATCAGCATTTTATCACGCTTCTGTTAAGAATTAGAATTGTTTTGTTGAGCGCAAAAGTTTCTATTTTTCAGCAAGATCAAATCCCATCCCAAAGGGCTTACTTGGCACTTTCATGAAACAAAAGCAATAAAATATGATTACTACAGTAGCCTAATCATGTGAACACACAAAAACAGTAGGTAAAAGTGTTGGTTTGTCTCCCAACAAGCGCTTTTCTTTAATGCCTTTTAGCTAGGCATGATGATTTCAATGATGCTCGCATAAAAGATAAGAATTGAAACATAAAGAGAGCATCATGAATCATAAGTTCCTCTCTCATAATAATTTTCAGTAGCATCATGAGTTGATTCATCAATGTAACTATCACACAAAGCATCCCTTTCATGATCCATAGACATAGTATTTTTATTACTCTCCACATAAGCAATTTTATTCTCATTCATAATAGTGGGAGTATCATAGGAAACTCGAATACTATAAATTGTTCCCACATTAAAAGAGTAATGTTCAGTAAAAGGATATTCAAAATGATGACAATAATTATCACTACTTTTTATAACATAAGTATCATCACAATAATCATCATAAGTGGCATGCAATCATCATAGCAAATTTGATCATTCAAAGTAAGGGGACTAAAAAGATCATCATCATTAAGCATAGACCCCAAGCTTGGGATAAACATTAATTGCAGCAAATAAATTCTCAAACATGTCATTATCATCAAACATAGCATCCTAAAGCTTGTGGCTTGGCATATCATAAGCATGATCACTCTCATCATTATTAGTATGAATAGCACCAACGGTATAACAATTGCTATCATCATAATTTCCCAAGTTGGTGCCAAAAAGATTTCCAAGATTATAAGAAGTATCATTATCTTCCCAATCATAATCATCACAACAAGCAATAGGCATAACAAAATCATCATCAATAGTGCTTTCGGACATTGTGCCATAAGACATAGAAGCAATATCATCATCAAGTGCATCATCCTCCACAATTTTTCTGATTCATTTTCATGAGGCACAACAATAATAGGAGCAACATTATTTGGGAGAGGTACCTTTTTACCTCTATTCTGTCTTCTTTTCCTTTTCTTCTTCACCACCTCACATGTGGGTTTAATTAATTTTTTCAAACTTCTTATTGATGAGATGGGTTGAATAGGGAGCTCCTCCTCGTCACCTATTTCATCATGAGAGACAATAGGAGGGAAAGTGGAAATCTTTACCCTTTAATTAGTATTCCTTTTACATTCTATTGGTTTTCCCATCTTTCTATAGTTGGCAATATAAACATTCTCATTGCAATTTACCATGCAAAACACACACACACACACATATATATATATACATATATATATATTAGTTTAGTTTCAATGTCGTTTGTGAGAATGAATACTTCAAACCGACTATTTTTATATGTCAATTCTTCACTCCCCAAGAATAAACAAAGTTCATTACAAAGTTCTAGGGTGATCAAGATATTGCAATATTTGGACACGATTAGATCATGAAAAAGCATGCATTGGAAATTAAGATGATTAACCTTATTGCAAAGTTCACAAGTAATAGGACAAAGAGAACATAATTTTGTAGCAAATTCATCTATCACTTTGAGCAAAGAATTGGTTCTATCATGTTTATGCTTCTTGCAAAATCTATCTTCCCTATAAGGCACGTCTTCACAAACTTTATGCACTCCACAAAATTTGACATGCTTATAAGAAACATTTTTGTCATGACTTGTGCAATCATCATTAGCATTTTGGATATTCAAAGAATTCATATGAACAACATTGCAATCACGCTCATCATTCAAATATTTTGTGTCAAACATTTTATTGAATTCCTCTTCTAACAATTGAGCACAATTTTCCGATCCATTATTTTCAAGAAAGACATTATAAAGATGATCAATAATATGATGCAACCTCAATTCCATTTTTTTGTAGTTTTCTTTTTATAAACCAAACTAGTGATAAAACAAGAAACTAAAAGATTCAATTGCAAGATCTAAAGATATACCTTCAAGCACTCACCTCCCCGGCAACAGCACCAGAAAAGAGCTTGATGACTACTACACAACTTTATTCTTGTAGACACGTGTTGGGCCTCCAAGCGCAGAGTTTTGTAGAACAGTAGCAATTTTCCCTCAGGTGGATGACCTAAGGTTTATCCATCCGTGGGAGGTGTAGGATGAAGATGGTCTCTCTCAAATGAACCTGTAGTCAAATACAAGAAATCTCTTGTGTCCCCAAAACACCCAATACAATGGCTATTTGTATAGGTGCACTAGTTCGGCGAAGAGATGATGATACAAGTGTAATATGGATGGTAGAAATTTATTTTTATAATTTGAATAAATAAAAATAGCAAGGTAGCAAATAGTAAACGGGCACAAAAACGGTATTGCAATGCTTGAAAATGAGGCCTAGGGTCCTTACTTTCGCTAGTGCAATCTCTCAACAATGCTAATATAATTGGATCATATAACCACCCCTCAACGTGCAACGAAGAATCACTCCAAAGTTCCTATCTAGCGGAGAACATACGAAGAAATCATTTGTAGGGTACGAAACCACCTCGAAGCTATTCTTTCCGATCGATCTATCCAAGAGTTCGTACTAAAATAACACCAAATAATTTCAGATTCATAATACTCAATCCAACACAAAGAAGTTCAAAGAGTGCCCCAAGATTTCTACCGGAGAAACAAAAAACGAGAACGTGCATCAACCCCTATGCATAGATTACCCCAATGTCACTGCGGGAATCCGCAAGTTGAGTGCCAAAACACATATCAAGTGAATCAATCTGATACCCCATTGTCACCATGAGTATTCATATGCAAGACATATATCAAGTGCTCTCAAATCCATAAAAGTATTCAATCCAATAACAGCGAAATCTCAAAGGGAAAAACTCAATTCATCACAACAAGATAGAGAGGGGAAAACACCATATGACTCGACTATATTAACAAAGTCCGCGATACATCAAGATCGTGACATCTCAAGAACATGAGAGAGAGAGAGAAAGAGAGAGAGAGAGAGATTAAACACATAGGTACTAGTACAAACTCTCAGCCCCGAGGGTGGACTACTCCCTCCTCATCGTGGTGGCCGCCGGGATGATGAAGATGGCCACCGGAGATGATTCCCCCCTCCGGCAGGGTGCCAGAACGGGGTCTAGATTGGTTTTCGGTGGCTACAGAGGTCTGTGGCGGCGGAACTTCTGATCTAGGGCTATTTCTGATGGTTTCTCTATTTATAGGATTTTTTGGCTTCGGTTTCACGCGAAGATGGGCCTCGAGGTGAGCACAACCTACTGGGGCAAGCCAGGTCTGCCAAGCGTGCCCTGGTGGGTTGTGCCCTCCTCGTGGCTCTTCTGGCCCTCCCATGAAGCTTCGGGGGTCTCTTTTGTTCCAAAAAATCATCAAAAAGTTTCAGCTCATTTGGAGAACTTTCATTTCCGCACAAAAAATAACACCACGGTAGTTCTGCTAAAAACAACGTCAGTCCGGGTTAGTTCCATGCAAATCATATCAAAATCATATAAAATTGTTGTAATGAATACTTCATAAATTATAGATACATTGGAGACGTATCACCGGCCAAGGGGAGGGAAATCCTCCTCCAATTCGGCCTCCCTCTTCCCTTTCCACGGGGAGAAGTGGGCGCCACCCCTATTGGGCCTTTGTGGCCCAAGTGCTCTTCCACCACTTGGCCTTATTAAGCCCGTTGATATTAGGTTAAATATATATTTGTTCCAAACATTTTCAGAGCATTATATATATAATTTAACATCCTCGGAAACATTTTCCACCTATATATAATTAATCGATAATACCCGGTGTCGGAGTCAAAACCGGCAGATCTTGGGTAGGCGGTCCCGAACTGTGCGTCTAAGGATCGAGGGTAACAGGAGGCAGGGGACACGATGTTTACCTAGGTTCGGGCCCTCTTGATGGAGGTAAAACCCTACATCCTGCTTGATTGACTTTGATGAGTATAGGGGTTACAAGAGTTGATCTAGCACGAGATCGTAATGGCTAAACCCTAGATGTCTAGCCTGTATGATTATGATTGCCTCTACGGACTAAACCCTCCGGTTTATATAGGCACCGGAGGGGGCTAGGGTTGTACAGAGTCGGTTTACAGAGAAAGGAATATTCATATCCGCATGCCAAGCTTGCCTTCCACGCAAAGGAGAGTCCCATCCGGACACAGGGGAAAGTCTTCTATCTTGTATCTTCACGGCCCATTAGTCTGGCCCATGTTGCATAGCCCGGACGCCCAAGGACCCCCTAATCCAGGACTCCCTCAGTAGCCCCTGAACCAGACTTCAATGAGGATGTATCCGGCGTGCAGATTGTCTTCGGCATTGCAAGGCGGGTTCCTTCTCCGAATACTCCAAAGTAGTTGACCATCAAGAACTATGTCCGGATATGTTTTAACAGTCATAATATCACGGCCACAAGGGCATAATACTTAATCGAAAAACACAATGTGTCTCTACTGACAGCTATCGGATTTCGTGTTCCGGCAGACCCTTGAGGTTCGAACACTAGGGTGCGCACGGAGATTTCACCTCCTACCTACCTGCACCCCTCCGCCTCGCTAAGATCTAAGCTATGGGAAGAACGACACAAGAGACACAGGGTTTATACTAGTTCGGGCGACCATTGTGGTGTAATACCCTACTCTAGTGTGTGGTGTGGTGGATTGCCTCTTGGGCTGATGATGATGGACAATACAAGGAAGAACAGCCTCGCGAGGGTCTGTTCTTGGCTGGGGGGGGGGACGAACTGCTAGGGGGAGTTCAGTCACCCTTCTCTCTCTCTCTCGGATTTCGATCCCCTTCCTACTATGGTGGCTAGTCCTATTTATAGAGGCCCTGGTCCTCTTCCCAAATATCGAGCGGGAAGGGAGCTAACAATGGCGGGCTAATTTGAAGGGGGACAGCTAGTACTAGCTATCCTGACAAAAGTAGTCTTCGCCTGCACAAAGCTCTGGTGGTGACGCCGTCTTGGGCTCCACGATGACCTCCGTCCTGCAGTCCTCCTGGTCTTGGTCTTGTTGCACCAAAATTGTCGGTGTTCTAGGAACGGGGGTCCCCAGACTTGCCTGCCTGCGGCCTGCGGCGTGGCTCAAAGGGGGGCCCAGCACGGCCCATCTTCACCAACACAAACTCAAGATCCTCGCGAGGGGCCAAGCCTCGCAGGGCGGACGACACGGAGCTTCCTCAGGCACGGCCTCGTCAGGCTGGCTCACGAGGAGGCAGAGAGATCAAGGCGGGGTACCTCGCGAGGTGCCCGTGACGCAAGCCATGACGACTCAGGGCGCCAGGCGGGTGCCAGCCCGCGCAGCGTCCTCCTTTCCTCTTTGGTGCAAAGGGGGCAAGTGCAGCCGCGGAGTACCGAGGCATCAGGCAAAGGTTGCCATTTCGGTGCAACGAGACCAAGACCAGGAGGACTACGAGACGGAGGTCACCATGGAGCCCAAGACGGCGTCATCACCAGAGCTTTGCGCAGGCGAAGACTACTTTTGTCAGGATAGCTAATACTTGCTGTCCCCTTTCAAATTAGCCCGCCATTGTTGGCTCCCTTCCTGCTCAATATTTGGGAAGAGGACCAGGGCCTCTATAAATAGGACCAGCCACCCACAGAGCAAAAAGGGGGTTGGGTGGTAGGAAGAAAGAGGCTCGTTAGAGAGGCTAGAAGCAGAGAGAAAGAGAGAGAGAAAGGTGGCTGAACTCCTCCCATCAGTTCATCGCCCCAGCCAAGAATAGACCCTCGCGAGGCTGTTCTTCCTTGTATTGTTCATCATCATCAGCCCAAGAGGCAATCCACACACCACACACTGGAGTAGGGTATTACACCACAACGGTGGCTCGAACCAGTATAAACCCTGTGTCCCTTGTGTTGTTCTTTTCATAGCTTTGATCCTAGCGTGGCGGAGGGGTGCAGGTAGGTAGGAGGCGAAATCTCCGCGCACACCCCAGTGTTCGAACCTCAAGGGTCTTCCGGAACCTGAAATCCGACATTTGGCGCGCCAGGTAGGCGTGCGCTGGAATTCGTCTTCCACCGCCCCGCTCTCCTCCGAAATCACGCTCATGTCTGACGCACGTCGGGCCCGCGCGGAGCGCCGGGCCGCCCTCGCTTCCCGCGTCGCCCAGACAGCCCCTGTCGGCGGGCGTCCTCGCCGTTCCCCGTGACCTGCCGTCAACGCCGCCACCGGCCCGGCGGGGGACGAGCAGCAAGCATCGTCTCAGCATCCATCCGTGCGCCAAGACGGCCGCACCGCGACTCCCTCGCTCGCCCCAGCTGGATCTTCGTCCCGTGCGCTCCGCGCGCCCATGGAGGCTCGGGCTGCACTCATCGCGACGAACGAGCTCCTGCGCTACCGTCCCGTCGACGATGTCTACGAAGAATGGCTCGGCCGCGTCGCCGAGCTCGTCCACGCTGTAGGGGGTTCTTCCGCGCCGTCCGTTCCGCTGCACCGCACCCCGCCCCGCGCGGGCGACGAGGCTCCGGCGGCGCCCCGGCCGCCTCCTCCCCAAGAAGACGCCATGTCTCCAAGGCGCGTGGCCCCTGGGCGGAACCCGCTCCGTCAGGTGCCAGCGCGGCAAGAGCAGAGCTGCCAAGAAGTCCCTCGCCCGCCAGAAGCTGCCCGGGCGCTCCCTGCTCCAGCACGTCGCGACCACCCTCCTACTCCGGCACGTGGGGACATGCAAGACCAGGCTCTCCATCACCCAAGGCCTCCCGTGGCCACAGCAGGCTGCCGCGCCTACACCACCGAGTTGCGCAGCATCGCGTGGCCAGGCAAGTTCAAGCCGGACCTGCCTCCTCGCTACGACGGCACGGCCGACTGAAAGTGCAACTATCCCTAGGTGGTTTTGGTAATTCATAACAACATATAGCTCATTGAGCTAATGCTATTCCAAGATGATTATTTCAGGAAAGCTCAATGATTGGCATGGCATGGATGTGAAAGTGGAACCCTCAAAATGCTAAGGACAATGGGTTGGCTCAAGCTCAAAAGCTCAAGACTCTTCATTTTATATTTTAGTGATCCAAGATCACATTGAGTCTTTAGGAAAAGCCAATACTATCAAGGAGGGATGAGGTGTTTCTTAATGAGCCTCTTGCTTCATGTGCTTAATGATATGCTCCAAAACCCTCAACTACTTTCCCATATCCACATATGACCTAAACTCTAAGCCAAACTCGGTCCTACCGATTCTTCCTATCCGGCGCCACCGAGTTTCACTTGTCATTAGCCACTGCCAAACCCTAGCAATTCGGTTCTACCGATAAGGATCTCGGTCCCACCGAGATGGGGTTGGAAACTCTCTGTTTCCCTTTCGTAACTTTTCGGTCCCACCGAAAGAGCGAATCGGTCCCACCGAGATTGCAATGTAAACTCAGTGTTTCCCCTTTGTAACTTTTCGGTCTCACCGAGTTCCACTCGGTCTCACCGAAAGAGCAAATCAGTCCCACCGAGTTTGCCTGACCAACTCTCTGGTTAGCTAATTACCAAATTCGGTCTCACCGAGTTTGTGTAATCGGTCTCACTGAGATTACGTTATGCCCAAACCCTAACCGAATCGGTCCTACCGAGTTGCATGTCAGTCCCACCGAAATTCCTAACGGTCACTAGGTTTACTACTTCGGTCAGACCGAGTTTTCTGATTCGGTCCCACCGAGATTGGTAAATTGTGTGTAACGGTTGGATTTTGTGTGGAGGCTATATATACCCCTCCACCTCCTTCTCATTCGATGAGAGAGCCATCAGAACACACACACCATTCCTACTCATATGTTCTGAGAGAAAACCACCTACTCATGTGTTGAGATCAAGACATTCCATTCCTACCATATGAATCTTGATCTCTAGCCTTCCCAAGTTGCTTTCCACTCAAATCTTCTTTCCACAAAATCCAAATCCTATGAGAGAGAGTTGAGTGTTGGGGAGACTATCATTTGAAGCACAAGAGCAAGGAGTTCATTACCTACACACCATTCATTACTTCTTGGAGAGTGGTGTCTCCTAGATTGGCTAGGTGTCACTTGGGAGCCTCCGACAAGATTGTGGAGTTGAACCAAGGAGTTTGTAAGGGCAAGGAGATCGCCTACTTCATGAAGATCTACCGCTAGTGAGGCAAGTCCTTCGTGGGCGATGGCCATGGTGGGATAGACAAGGTTGCTTCTTTGTGGACCCTTTGTGGGTGGTTGCTTCTTCGTGGACCCTTCGTGGGTGGAGCCCTTCGTGGACTCGCGCAACCGTTGCCCTTGGGTGGAGCCCTGTGTGGACTCGCGCAACCATTACCCTTCGTGGGTTGAAGTCTCCATCAACGTGGATGTAGGATAGCACCACCTATCCGAACCACGGGAAAAACATCCGTGTCTCCAATAGCGTTTGAATTCTCCAAACCCTTCCCTTTATATTCTTGCAAGTTGCATGCTTTACTTTCCGCTGCCAATATACTCTTTGCATGCTTGCTTGAATTGTGTGATGATTGCTTGACTTATCCTAAAATAGCTAAAATCTGCCAAGAACTAAAATTGGGAAAAGGTTAAGTTTTTATTTGGTCAAGTAGTCTAATCACCCCCCTCTAGACATACTTTCGATCCTACAAGTGGTATCAGAGCCTTGGTCTCCATTTGCTTGATCTCCATAGCTTTTGGTGGTCATAGCCTTGGTTTCACAACCTAGGAGAGTATGGCGTCTAGCGAGGGAAATTATCACCGTAGAGGTCCTTACTTTGATGGTACTAATTTTGCTAGTTGGAAGCATAAAATGAAAATGCATATTCTTGGACATAACCCCGCCGTTTGGGCTATTGTGTGTGTTGGTTTGCAAGGTGACTTCTTTGATGGGAAAGAACCAAACCGTGAAGCTACCGCGGATGAGTTGAAGATGTTGCAATACAATGCTCAAGCTTGTGATATTCTCTTCAACGGATTATGCCCCAAAGAATTCAACAAAATCAGCCGCCTTGAGAATGCAAAGGAAATTTGGGACACTTTGATTGATATGCACGAAGGTACCGACTCCGTCAAGGAATCCAAGTTGGATGTGCTTCAAAGCCAACTTGACAAGTTCAAGATGAAGGATGGTGAAGGTGTCGCTGAAATGTACTCTAGGCTTGCTCTCATCACAAATGAGATTGCCGGCTTAGGAAGTGAAGAGATGACTGATAGATTCATCATCAAGAAGATCCTAAGAGCCTTGGATGGAAAATATGATATCGTGTGCACATTGATCCAAATGATGCCCAATTACAAAGATCTCAAGCCAATGGAGGTGATTGGAAGAATTGTTGCTCATGAGATGTCACTTAAGGATAAAGAGGAACTTCACAACAAATCAAGTGGTGCCTATAAAGCCTCATGTGAAGCCCCTACATCATCAGGTGAGAAACAAGACTTCAATGAAGAATTGAGCTTAATGGTGAAGAACTTCAACAAGTTCTACAAGAGTAGAAGCAAAGATAGAAGCTCCAAGTCAAGGTCCTACAATGACAAAAGATCTTCTAGTCGAGAGCGAAACTGTTACAATTGTGGAAGACCCGGACACTATTCCAATGAGTGTACGGCTCCCTACAAGAGAAGAGAAGATTCTCCAAAAAGAAGAAGCAAAGGATCACCACCAAGAGAGAGAAGGAGTAGAGATGATCGTTATGAACGAAGATACTCACGGAGAAGCAAGGATTCGGAAAGAAAGGAAAAATCATCAAGGAGCTATACAAGACGAAGACATCAAGCTCATGTTGGTGAATGGGTATCCGGCTCCGACTCCGACAGCCACTCCGAGAGAAGTTATCACTCCGACTCCGAAGATACTCAAGATGAAGGTGTTGCCAGTCTAGCACTCGTGTCAACCAACTCCTACGACATATTTGACTCACCAAATGAAGGAATTGGAAGATGCTTCATGGCCAAAGGTCCTAAGGTAACACACCCCGAGTATGTTGATTTCAATAGTGATGAAGATGACTTGTTAGGTGATGATTTGCTTGGTGACAACTCTAGTGATGAATACTATGATAAAATACCAATTACTCTTGCTAATCAAGATAAAACGAGTGACAATGATAAGGAGAAAATTGAGGCTCTAACTAAAGAACTAAAAACTCTTAAGTTAGCTCATGACACTATCTTCGAAGATCACCGAGAACTTTTAAGAGCTCATGAGAAACTACGCTTTGAAAAGCTCAATCTTGAGCAAGAGCATGAGTTCTTAAAGGCAATCAATGATGATATCCGCGAGAAAAGTTCTTCTTACATTGCCAAGCGTTTACTCTTATCCACTTACATGCCTCAAGTCAAGTCTAGTAACAAGAAAGATTCTTCCTCTAGTAGTAACAATGTTCATGCTAAATCCAATATTGTTGCTTCTAGTAGTTCTCTTGATTCCACTAATGATTTCTCTTAGCCAAGTTACACTTGAGCAAGAAAATAGCTTATTGAAGGGAATTATAGAGAAAGGAGTGTACAAGAGCCTTGCCGGGAGTAAGCAATTCGAGGAAATTGTGCGCAAGCAAGGAATGCACCGGAAAAATCAAGGTGTTGGTTTTGAACGAAAGTTCAATGCCAATGGAGTTGAATGGGAAGAAGATCAATACCCAAGACGAAGTTTGTCCCTCAACAAGAGAAGTATACTTCTTTCAAGGGGACACAAGCTCAAGATGATCTTCCACCACAAGACTACGAGCAAAAAGGCAAGGACAAGCTTCAAGAGGAAATTGATGCATTTGAAGAAGCTCCTAAGACCTTAGTCAAGTGGATTCCCAAGACTACTTCAAGTTCCACTTCATCAAGTACGACTACAACTCCAAGGATTCCCATCAAGATGATGTGGATCCAAAAGAAGAAGAACTAGAGAGTTCTTGAGGGTGACTCCGCCAACATACTTCACTCTTATCATTTTGGCAAGAACAAGTGCAATCAACTTCCACATCTTGCACTACTTCAAGGAGTCACAAACCCTCTTGCTGGTAAGACAAGGGACAAGGTAACATAAAAGTTTTCATGGACATCATCTTTTGTGTGCATCACTCTATGTCTATGGATATCCTTGTTTGTTCCTTGTGGGACTAACCCATGTAGGTATTGAAAGTGCAATTCACTCAAAAGGATAGCTCCAAGAGATCTACATCAACATTGAGCATCCACATCTTCAATATCTACATGAAGTCATCCTCGACAAAACCCAAGGTTAGTTCATCCCTCTTAGGGGGGATATCACATCTAGGGGGAGCATTACTCTAAGACTTGAGCTAAAGCAACTCTAAAGATGTGAACAAAACAATGCTTTATGTAAAAGTGGTAACCCCACTTGAGCTTAAACGATGAGTATGACCTACGATCAAGTGTTCTCACTTGACTCCTAAGTCAATATACTCATATATAGATGACCTAGTCATCGCAAATTGCTTGATAGATGCTAGAATTGGTTGTGCATGCCTTGCCACATATTTCATTGGCCATCTTATTGTGTGAGCATGATGATTGCATATTTTACTCATTCAAGGACATCCACTTGTTGTTTTGATTGTTTGGCTTTATCTTCTTTTGCCAAGTGGATGGACAAGAATGCCTAAGAACCTCCTCTAGCTATCTATGCTTTTCTCGTCTCAAACTCTATTCATGCTGCATCACAAAATTTGATCAAGTCAGATTCGAACCACTCTGTGTGAGGAGCGCTCGGAGTCCCCGATTCGTCATAGACTTAAACTTCCAAAACCTCTTTATGATTCTCGGTCTGACCGATACTCCACTTTCGGTCAGACCGAGATCATTAAGTTGATCTAGGTTTTCGATCTCGGTGCAACCGATTTGAACCTTTCGGTCACACCAAGTTTCAGTAACTGCACGCAGTTATGAATCTCGGTGCCACCGATTTGTTCCACTCGGTCACACCGACAGGGTCGGGCTATATATAGTCACGGGCAAAATTTGGAAATTTCTCCGAACCCCTTCGCCCGCGCGATAGCCTGCTCTGCCCCCGAGGTCTCCGGATCCTCTTCTCGCCGCCAGCAGCCTCCTGTCGCTGGTCTCCGCCGCCGTCAACGGAATTTCTGCCCCGCCGTTGCCGCCGTAGCAAGTCCCCGGCGAACTAGGGTATGGACTTGATCTTTGTGCTATTCCTCAATCTGATTCCTAGCACATTGTGATCACATTGTTTCTGGCCACGTTTGATAAACTTCTATCCAGTCAAAACGCTCATAGATTAGGTTTGATTCAAAAATTCTAGGTTTAGGTTTCCGCCGAAACCATCTCGGACCCACCGAGTTGAAAAACTCAGTCCCACCAATTTGGCTTATGCCATTGCACAAGTAAAACTCGGTCTGACCGAGAATTACTATCGGTGTGACCGATTTTGGAACTCTGTGAAACCCTAGCAGTCTCGGTGCCACCGAACTGTGACTCGGTCCTACCGAGTTCACTAGTTTAGGTTCCAAAACTGCTTCGGTATCACCAAGTTTGAAAATCGGTAGATCCGAGATGATTTCAGTGGGAAACTAAAACTAAGTTTTTGGATCATTCTTTTTGCAAAAATCTCTGTATTTTGTGATGCTCATCCACTCTATCTCCTCTATAATCTATTCACAGGGTCAGCAGTCAGTTTGCATCATGTCAGACCAGAGTGACAGCCAAAACTTGTCAGAGCAGCAAGTGCAGTTGAGTGAGGGCACTAGCCCCTCAAGTTCCTCAGATGATGGTAGCAGGAGCACACCCAGCAACCTGCCTAAAGCTGCCACTAGACAAAGGAAGAAGAGAACCTCAGATTCTGAAGATGAGGACTATGTGGCAGAGGAAGAGGCCACTTCCAAGAGAGTTGAGCCAGCTCAAGGCTCAAAGCCAGGCCTGAAATCAAAAGGCCAGCAGGCAGGCAGCCCATGTCAAAGGCTAGAGCCTCAACTGAGAAGCCTGCTCCCATTGAGCCCGTTGCAGCTGAGGGCAAGAAAAGGAAGGAGAGGGTGAAAAAGACTGTGGCTAGAGTGCTTGGCAAGGCCTCCATCATGGTAGAAGAGGATGAGGAAGAAGAGGCAGCTGCACCAGCGCCCAAGGCAGCCAAACTTATGGGAGATGCCATAAGGTCAGGGGGAGCTGCATCCAAGCCCAAGGAAGCACCTAAGGCTGCATCTAAGCCTAAGATTGCACCTAAGAGAAACACAAGAAGCATACCAGCCACTAAGAAGAACAAGGCCCCAGTGCGTGAGACTGTTGCTGAGGATGAGGAAGAGAATGTCCTTCGGAAGCTCAAGCCCAAGATCCCAGACCACAACGATGCTCATCGTGTGGCTGAGGATATGAAGCTCAGGAGAGACTCAGGGCTCAGGAAATGGAGAGAAGCAGATCCATACGCTTCTAGGAGAAGGACTGCAGTGGACTACAGATTTCATACCAAGGAGCAGCAAGATTTCTATGAGACAGTGCTACTTGACAAGAAGCCAATTGTATGTGACATGAGATGGGTCGACTGGACCTATATCAAGGACAATGAAGAGTACTACCCAGGAGTTCAGGACAGCTTCAGAGCGTGTGGAGTAGAGGACTTTGTTGGGCAGAAGCTCACAAAGTGGAACGAGGAACTCATCATGCAGTTCTACTCCACAGCTCACTTTTATCCAGATGGGAGGATTACATGGATGTTTGAGGGTACGAGGTACCAATCCACTGTTGAGGAATGGGCAAAGTTGATCAATGCCCCAGAGGAGCAAGATGATGACTTGGATATCTATGCCAAGAAGAAGATGGACCACAACTCAATGTCAAATATGTACAAGGAGATCCCAAATGAAGCACTTGATACCTTCAAGTTTGGCTCAGTACATTACCTTCTGTCAGGGCTCCCGACGATCAATTGGATACTAAGGCACACCCTTCTGCCCAAGTCTGGAGATCACAAGATGATCAGAGGCCATGCTATCAACTTGCTACATGTGTTTGATGTGCCTCAGAAGTTCAAGGTGATGAGCCTCATAGTGGAAACGATCAAAAGGACTGCGGCAGATTAGAAGAGGAGCTGTGGATATGCCCCTCAGATTCAGGAGCTCATCAACTCCAAGATGGGCACGGGCATATATTTGTTGGATAAGGAACACCTGCCCATCCGTCCAGATTTTGAGAACAATGAAGTTGTGATGACAGAGAATGAGCCATCGTCTGCACAAGCATATGCAAAGAAGGAGAAGGCGAGGAAGGAGAAAGCTGCCAGGATGCCTACTCAAGAGGAGGCATCTGAATACTTATTGAAGACTAAACAAGAGCAGCTTGGTTACTTGATTGCATCCATGCTGAGAATTGAGCAAAGTCTGGCCAACCTCACTAAGAATCAGCAGAGCCTAGAGAGGATCATGGAACAGAAGTTCTATGACTTTGATGTCAAAGTAACGGAAGTTCAGTCTGCAGTGGAGCAGCTCCAGGAGGACATGAATGAGAGGAGAGGCAGGACCACGACTCATGCTTTTTCTAGAGTGCCACGAGGCCCGAGGTCGTCTGCCGTGCCAGTTCCTGACACCAGAGCCACTACTTCAGCACCAGCTACAGCCTCAGCTCCAGCGTCTACTTCAGCTCAAACTCCAGCGACTACTTCAACATCTACAGAAGCCTTCGTCCTTGGAGTGATCCGGACTCCACCACCACCTGAAGATCAAGCCTGAGCGACGACTTAGCACTATGCATTTTCTAGGAACTTTTTGGTAACTTGTTGCCAAAGGGGGAGAAGATGTATAGATCATAGGCTTCGAGAGAGAGTGTGTTGCTTTTCTCTCTTGCTTTATTTGGTGGTTTTTCGAACCTTTTCTACTTTTGAGTGCTTGATACTACGTCATTATTTGTGAGACATCGATGATCATGTGTTTGATCATAAGCTACACTTAATGTTTGCTTAATGCTTGCTTAAATATTATCATTCTATCTATCGTTTGTGATCATCCACTATTCTTGGTGATGAGTGCATGTATTTCATTCTTATCATTTTGAGCGCTCCATCAAGATGTATGTGATATGGAAGAGTAACCCATGACTCTAACTCTTTGTGCATTTGCAGTCCAAAGCAAATTTTAAATATGCACAAATTTAGGGGGAGCTCTTACTTATCACATACTTCTCAAAGCGACGATATATTTCATGCTTATTATCATTTGTCGAAGCTTTGATCTATATGTTGTCATCCATTACCAAAAAGGGGGAGATTGAAAGTGCAACTATCCCTAGGTGGTTTTGGTAATTCATAACAACATATAGCTCATTGAGCTAATGCTATTCCAAGATGATTATTTCAGGAAAGCTCAATGATTGGCATGGCATGGATGTGAAAGTGGAACCCTCAAAATGCTAAGGACAATGGGTTGGCTCAAGCTCAAAAGCTCAAGACTCTTCATTTTATATTTTAGTGATCCAAGATCACATTGAGTCTTTAGGAAAAGCCAATACTATCAAGGAGGGATGAGGTGTTGCTTAATGAGCCTCTTGCTTCATGTGCTTAATGATATGCTCCAAAACCCTCAACTACTTTCCCATATCCACATATGACCTAAACTCTAAGCCAAACTCAGTCCTACCGATTCTTCCTATCCGGCGCCACCGAGTTTCACTTGTCATTAGCCACTGCCAAACCCTAGCAATTCGGTTCTACCGATAAGAATCTCGGTCCCACCGAGATGGGGTTGCAAACTCTCTATTTCCCTTTCGTAACTTTTCGGTCCCACCGAAAGAGCGAATCGGTCCCACCGAGATTGCAATGTAAACTCAGTGTTTCCCCTTTGTAACTTTTCGGTCTCACCGAGTTCCACTCGGTCTCACCGAAAGAGCAAATCGGTCCCACCGAGTTTGCCTGACCAACTCTCTGGTTAGCTAATTACCAAATTCGGTCTCACCGAGTTTGTGTAATCGGTCTCACCGAGATTACGTTATGCCCAAACCCTAACCGAATCGGTCCTACCGAGTTGCATGTCAGTCCCACCGAAATTCCTAACGGTCACTAGGTTTACTACTTCGGTCAGACCGAGTTTTCTGATTCGGTCCCACCGAGATTGGTAAATTGTGTGTAACAGTTGGATTTTGTGTGGAGGCTATATATACCCCTCCACCTCCTTCTCATTCGATGAGAGAGCCATCAGAACACACACACCATTCCTACTCATATGTTCTGAGAGAAAACCACCTACTCATGTGTTGAGATCAAGACATTCCATTCCTACCATATGAATCTTGATCTCTAGCCTTCCCAAGTTGCTTTCCACTCAAATCTTCTTTCCATCAAATCCAAATCCTATGAGAGAGAGTTGAGTGTTGGGGAGACTATCATTTGAAGCACAAGAGCAAGGGGTTCATTACCTACACACCATTTGTTACTTCTTGGAGAGTGGTGTCTCCTAGATTGGCTAGGTGTCACTTGGGAGCCTCCGACAAGATTGTGGAGTTGAACCAAGGAGTTTGTAAGGGCAAGGAGATCGCCTACTTCATGAAGATCTACCGCTAGTGAGGCAAGTCCTTCGTGGGCGATGGCCATGGTGGGATAGACAAGGTTGCTTCTTCGTGGACCCTTTGTGGGTGGTTGCTTCTTCGTGGACCCTTCGTGGGTGGAGCCCTTCGTGGACTCGCGCAACCGTTGCCCTTGGGTGGAGCCCTGTGTGGACTCGCGCAACCATTACCCTTCGTGGGTTGAAGTCTCCATCAACGTGGATGTAGGATAGCACCACCTATCCGAACCACGGGAAAAACATCCGTGTCTCCAATAGCGTTTGAATTCTCCAAACCCTTCCCTTTATATTCTTGCAAGTTGCATGCTTTACTTTCCGCTGCCAATATACTCTTTGCATGCTTGCTTGAATTGTGTGATGATTGCTTGACTTATCCTAAAATAGCTAAAATCTGCCAAGAACTAAAATTGGGAAAAGGTTAAGTTTTTATTTGGTCAAGTAGTCTAATCACCCCCCCTCTAGACATACTTTCGATCCTACACCGACCCCGCGGAGTTCCTCCAGCTCTACGAGCTGGGCATCAAAGCTGCCAACGGAGACGAGAAGGTCATGGCGAACTGGTTTCCCATGGCGCTCAAGGACGGGGCCCGCACCTGGCTCCTGAACCTGGCTCTAGGCACAATCTCCTCCTGGGAAGAGATGCGCACCTGCTTCATCGCCAACTTCCAAGGTACTCGCGACCGGCCACCCGCCGTGAGCGACATGCGCCGCATCAAGCAACAACCCAGGGAGACCCTGCAGAAGTACATCCAGCGCTTCAACAACGCACGCCTCAAGATTCCCAAGGTGACTAAAGAGGCCATCATCTCAGCCTTCTCCGACGGCGTGCGCGACGTCAAGATGAAGGAGGAGCTGGCGATGCATGAAGACCTATGCACTTCTTTGGAGCTGTTCAACTTGGCGAACAAGTGCGCCAGGGTTGAGGAAGGGCGTCTCTCCCTCCTTGAGCTGCCTGCCGCAGACCCAGAAGAGAAGAAGCTCAAGTCCAAGGAAGTGAAGCGCAAGGGGGCTGCCGTGCTCACGGCAGAACCAGACACCAATCGGGGCAGAGATCAGCTCGAACCTCCCAAGGGCAGCCGGTACTGCGTGTACCACGACCTCCACACCCACAACACCAGCGAATGCCAAGAACTCTGAGCCGTGCGTGAAGGAAGGATCGGCCGTCGCCCTGACTGTGGTGACCGGGGATACGGCCGAGGAGGAGGAAGGAAAGGCAGGGCGCCGAGAAGACCGTGGCCCGTGCCAGCGGTGGCGCGAGCAACCTCGTGAGGATCGCTGGCAAGACCCACCTCGCGAGGGAGGCTGGAGGGATCAGCCTCGCGAGGATCGCCTGCAAGGTAACGCAGGCCTCCCACCGCTGCTGCCGCAGCCAAGGAGAAATGAGGACCGCCACCAGGACGAGGAGGCTAGGGGCTTCCAGGAGCCGTGCGCGATCGCCTGCATCCTGGGCGGAGCTCAGGCCCCAGCCTCTCAGCGCATCTTCAAGCAGTTCGCCCGCGAAGTGAATGCAGCCCTCCCCAGGCTCGAAGCCACGCGCCCTCTCAGGTGGTCGGCATGCGCCATCACCTTCAGCTCAGCAGATCAACTCAAGTGTGCGGCTACAGCCGGAGTCCTCCCGATGCTTTGTTCCCCAATCATCAGCAACGTGGTGGTCACCAAGACCCTCATCGATGGCGGGGCAGGGCTCAATGTCCTGTCCGTAGAGACGTTCAACAACCTCCAAGTGCCCTACAGCCAGCTTCAGCCAACCAAGCTCTTCTCCGGTATCACCGACGGCTCCACGGTCCCGATCGGGCAGGTCCGCCTCCCCGTCACCTTTGGGGCACACGACAACTACCGCACCGAGCTCATCGACTTCGACGTCGCTCACATCCGCCTGCCGTACAACGCCATCCTCGGGTACCCAGCGCTGGCCAAGTTCATGGCCGTGACTCACCACGGCTACAACGTCCTCAAGATGCCAGGAAGCGGCGGAGTCATCACGGTGCCCTGTGAAGAGAAGGACGCAGTGTGTTCCCTGGAGCGAGCCTTTCAGGCCGCATCACTGGAAGACCCGGATCGCGGAAGCAGGAGGCTTCCTGAGGCCGCCTCCAAGAAGAAGAAGACATCGTCCGGCCTGGCCCCTCAGGAGGTAGGCCCCTCTGGGCCCGTGCCTACCCAGGGGGAACCTCCTTCCATCGCATAGGAAAGCGCGCCCGGCGCCCTCCTCAGGCAGGGCTCGGGGGCTCTCCCATGGAGGGCCACCGACCTAGCAAGGGTCACGAGGGAGGCGCTGGGGCACCACATGGAGGCGTGTTTCGAAGCACGTTTCCCTCAAGAAGGAGCAAGGCAAGGAGATCCAGACCCACAGGAGTTCGTCAGCAAGGCCATTCAGGAGCTACAGGAGTCCAGAGTCATGAGAGGCACCCGCCGCCTACCAGCAGTGGCTCCCCATCCAGGCGAGGATGGTGGGCTGTGCGTCTGCGTCGACGTACCAGGGCCCAACCAAGTCGCCTCCCTGGAGCGCCTCTGGCCCTCGCGAGTGGGGCGCTGCAGAGGTCCACCCCACAGCTACGTTCGCACGCCTTATGGCTTGCCGAGAGCGGCTGACGCGTACCAGCGCCTCATGAGGGGCATCACGGAGGCACAAGAAGCCAGGTGCTCCGCAGCCCTGGCGGAGATGAAGATGGCCCGCGAGGAACCGCCAGCGCCTCCGGAGCCTCCCGAGGCCCCTGGGCCTGGGGGCTCATGAGGATCGGCTTCCGCAGCCCACCGAGCCGGCTACACCGACACCCCTTCGTCTTCAGCATCATCAGGTGACATCTTTCAAGTTTCGCTTCCAGCTGGGAGCGCCCCCAGGGCTGCATTATTCCCAGGCCGCGTGGGTCCGTCCCTGTGGCGTGTATCCCTTTTATTTCGCGTTGTTGGCTTACCTTGTTGGGGGCGCCCCTCGGGCTGCATGATCCCCAAGTCGCTCGGGCCTGACCCAGTGATCTCCGCATCCATTTGAACGAATCCACTCCTTCGCGGCTAATGTGCTTTACCTAGTTGCCTGCTCAGCTGACGCCAACTAACGGAGCTGCTCCCAAACGGCACGACACTTGCGAATGGGTCCGTCCCTGCAACGCCGACAAACCTGGATGGCTGAGCTCTGGCCGCGGCAGCCCCTCATAGCGTCACCTCGTCAAGCCTTCAGTGCCTCACTACCCATCGGAAGCAACCAACGGCTGACCGTCAATTGTTATGGCAACTCCTTGCTCTTTCTATGATGGACCCGCAGGACCTCCAGAAGGAGCTGCGTCAGGCGAGGCTCTTGCTGCGTCTCCTTCGCTCTCGTCCACGTGAACCGCTTGCGCGTTAAAGGGGGGTGCCTGAGCATCGCGACTCAGGGCTCCTACTGGCTCTGTAGCGCTCACCCTCTGGCCTTGACTATGGCATCGCGACCTGGCATACCAGCGACGGCTGAGACTCGCTCGAGGGCCGGGACCCGAGGTCGTAGAGCAAAAAGGGAGCAAAGGCGAGAGGGGAGAGACACACGAGGACCTCGCCGAGCAACCTCGCGCCTGCCGATGCACGGACCCGGCCACACACCAGAGAGCGGCCCCTGATCCTCGAGATAAGTTATCGCCCGGAAGCGCCAGCTACCGTGGCACCATCCCTGCACCTAATGCTATCCCATGTTAGCGACGTCGCTCCCCTTTCTCACCGAACGACGGCTGCTTGGGCGCCAAAGGGGACCTCCTGAGCATCGCAACTCAGGGGCTCTTACCGGACTCCGGGTCGCTCACCTCCTGGCCTTGACCACGGCATCGCGACCTGGCATACCAGCGACGGCTGAAGCCGCCTTGGGACTGGGACCTGTCGGCGCAGAGCACCAAGCCCTCGTGAGGTTCGAAAGGGAGGACCGAGCTAAGATGGGATGAGCAACTCACGTAAATCTACGGCAAGGGTTATATTAACCAAACAGGATCACAGGCACCTTACAAGCCCCCACGGGGCGCGCTTTTGGTTCCTCGCAGGGAACAGATCCTAAAGAGACGCAAACTACGCGCATCGCTACATAAGACGCCATCATCAACAGTGGGCCGCCAAGTACCAACGCCAACCCCATCCAGATCAGAGTCGGCGGCGGCCTGACGAGCCTGCCCTGCTCCAGGAGCGGCGCCGGCTCGGGGGCTCGTAGCTGTCGTCGCTCGTCTCCGGAGTCGTGAAGGGCTCGCCGGAGTCGCTGGAGCCTCCGACGTCTCCACCGCCTGAGGAGCCGCCAAGGGAGCGATTAGCGAGCCCGGTCCTCGTCATAACAGGGCCCTGGCCGCCTTCACCGGGGCAGCACTCCACCCGGCGCTCGTCCGCGTCGAAGACCTTGAGGAGCATCACCGAAGCACCATCGTAGTCCAAGTGGATCGTGAAGACGCCCCTTGTCCTGCAAACCCGGGCAATCTCTCTCCAGCCCCGGGTCATGTAGACCTCGCCCGGGGTGACGACCGCGACCTCTGCCTTAGTCGCGAAGGTGCTGCAGCCGGCGTGCTGCAGCCAGAGCTCCAGGGGCTCCCCCTACGGGATGACGGAGGCAAAGAAGGGAGGAAGACAAATCCAAGACTGAAGAGGAATGGCGACGTGGAGCACGAACTCTTGGGAGGAGCCCTCGGTGTGGACCCCAGGGGGGACGACCCACACCTTCATGACCCGTCGGTGCCGGCGGCGGCACCGCCCGTGGCGGTCAGCATCAGCTCCTTCGGGGCCCTCGACGTGGGCGTACAATGGAAGTGGGAACCCCGGCGGTGCCCGCTCGCCCCAAGGCCTCGACACCACCTAAAGGGCCCCCTCGTTCGGGCCATGGTGGACATGCCGTTTCTTCGGCGGAAGTGGGTCTGGTCCCTCTCGGGGAGCCTTTCCCTTCTCTGCCAACGAGAACCGGCGGATCGGAGCCATCACAGCAAGACGGAGCAAGGATCGGGAAGAAGGAGAAGCAAGGAGGGATGGACTGGAAGGGCGCGTGACGTTCCGTACTTGTAGCCGGCGGAGGCCAACCGCCGACCTCCATGATCGCAGGTAATCATGACCGGTTTTGCACGCAGGGACTTGTCCAATCCGTGCAGTTGCCGAGGCACTATGGGGAAGTGGAGGCGCCCACGTCCAGTCAACCGCCACGTGGCGCCCAAGGCCACAGGCTGTTAGGGCCCGCGGCACTTCGCTCTTGCCCTTCCGCCTCCCTGCACGGCCAAGTCCGAGCGCGCCTTGGGCCCGGGGGCTACTGTCGGCGTTCTGGGAATGGGGGTCCCCAGACTTGCCTGCCTGCGGCCTGCGGCGTGGCTCAAAGGGGGGCCCAGCACGGCCCATCTTCACCAACACAAACTCAAGACCCTCGCGAGGGGCCAAGCCTCACGGGGCGGACGACACGGAGCTTCCTCAGGCACGGCCTCGCCAGGCTGGCTCACGAGGAGGCGGAGAGATCAAGGCGGGGTACCTCGCGAGGTGCCCGTGACGCAAGCCATGACGACTCAGGGCGCCAGGCGGGTGCTAGCCCGCGCAGCATCCTCCTTTCCTCTTTGGTGCAAAGGGGGCAAGCGCAGCCGCGAAGTACCGAGGCATCAGGCAAAGGTTGCCATTTCGGTGCAACGAGACCAAGACCAGGAGGACTACGTGATGGAGGTCACCATGGAGCCCAAGACGGCGTCATCACCAGAGCTTTGTGCAGGCGAAGACTACTTTTGTCAGGATAGTTGATACTTGCTGTCCCCTTTCAAATTAGCCCGCCATTGTTGGCTCCCTTCCCGCTCAATATTTGGGAAGAGGACCAGGGCCTCTATAAATAGGACCAGCCACCCACAGAGTAAAAAGGGGGTTAGGTGGTAGGAAGAAAGAGGCTCGTTAGAGAGGCTAGAAGCAGAGAGAAAGAGAGAGAGAAAGGTGGCTGAACTCCTCCCATCAGTTCATTGCCCCAGCCAAGAACAGACCCTCGTGAGGCTGTTCTTCCTTGTATTTTTCATCATCATTAGCCCAAGAGGCAATCCACACACCACACACTGGAGTAGGGTATTACACCACAATGGTGGCCCGAACCAGTATAAACCCTGTGTCCCTTGTATTGTTCTTTTCATAGCTTTGATCCTAGCGTGGCGGAGGGGTGCAGGTAGGTAGGAGGCGAAATCTCCGCGCGCACCCCAGTGTTCGAACCTCAAGGGTCTGCCGGAACCCGAAATCCGACAGAAATGGCAACCTTTGCCTGATGCCTCGGTACTCCGCAGCTGCGCTTGCTCCCTTTGCACCAAAGAGGAAAGGAGGACACTGCGCCCGCTGGCGCCCGCCTGGCGCCTTTGGTCGTCATGGCTTGCGTCACGGGCACCTCGTGAGGTACCCCGCCTTGATCTCTCCGCCTCCTCGCGAGCCAGCCTGATGAGGCCATGCCTGAGGAAGCTCCATGTCGTCCGCCCCGCGAGGCTTGGCCCCTCACGAGGGTCTTGGGTCTGTGTTGATAAAGATGGGCCGTGCTGGGCCCCCCTTTGAGCCACGCCGCAGGCCGCAGGCAGGCAAGTCTAGGGTCCCCCGTTCCCAGAACACCGACAGTAGCCCCTGGGCCCAAGGCGCGCCCGGACTTGGCCGTGCAGGGAGGCGGAAGGGCAAGAGCGAAGCACCGCGGGCCCTAACAGCCTGCGGCCTTGGGCGCCGCGTGGCGGTTGATTGGACGTGGGAGTCTCCACTTCCCCATGGCGCCTTGACAACTGCACGGATTGGACAAGTCCCTGCATGCAAAGCGGGTCATGATTACCTGCGATAGTGGGGACCGACGGTTGGCCCTCGCCGGCTATAAGTACGGATTGGCGCGCGCCCTTCCAGTTCATTCCCCCTTGCTTCTCCTTCTTCTTCATGGCCCCGCCGAGGAGGTTCTCGGCGGCAGAGAAGGGGAAGGCTCGCCGGGTAGAGCTTGCCTCTCCCCCGCCCAAGCGCGGCCGAGGGCGCCCTCGCAAACATCCTGTGGCCACCACGGCAGCTTCCCACGGCCGCGGAGACGATTTCCAGCATGGTGACGGGCGGACTGCTACGGCCGGGGGGCGCGCTTCGGTCGCGCGTCCCCCTAGGCCACGCTTTCGTGCTGCAGAGGTGCTGCCGGAGTTCGTTGTGTGGTCGGCGGAGCCGACTAGCATCCGGATTCCACTTCCTCGCTTCCTCCTCGGCGAGCTCCCGGGCGGCCTCTGGCTCCAGGCTGACGGCTACTGTAGCCGGGCCTCATGGGCTTCACTGGAGGTCTCCGCAGCCGGGAGCCTGGCCTTGTCCCGCGGTTGGCAGATGTTTGCCCGCGCGCGCGGCCTGAGCCGTCAGTGCACCCTGCACTTCAAGTTTGACGGCGATGCCACCCTCTACGTGAGGGTGTTTGGGGAAGATGGTCGCCGCGCGGGGTGCTGCCCTGAGGACGATGACCGTGGCCGGGAACCCATCTCCGACGATGATGGAGAGGACAATGCTCGCGTGACTGGCGGCGCTCAGGGTTCCCCAAGCTTCTCTGGTTCTTCTTCAAGCGGCGACTCTTCTAGCGGTGGCCGCAGTCAGCCTCCATGCCGCCGTATCTGTTTGGGAGGTGGTAGCGTGTCTGTCCGCCGTCGCGCCTCGGTGAAGCGCGAGAGGGAGTCTGCCTGAGCCCCGGAGGCGGCTCGAGTCCTCCCTGCAGGCCGGTGTGAGGCGAGCTGCGCCTGATTTGTTCTTTCTTTTCCTCTTTCCTGCGCAAAAAGACAGTAGTGTGGAGCCCCGCGGGGGCGTGTTTGGGTAATTGCTGTTAATCATCATTTTGCTTCCGTTATCGTGCCTTCCGGCTATGTGCCCGCGTGTGGGTAGTTCCCGGCCCCAGCCGTGGGGGGCGACCGACCCAGGCCCTGTGTTCGCGTCGCGGTGCCCGTGGGGCACGGACTGGAGGGGTGCTCCTGTAATGGACCCAGGTCGCGAAACCTTTGAACGACTAGGACAGGAACACTCGCGAGGGCGCGCGGCTCCCCCCCCCTTGCGAGGCCTTGCATAAGAGAAATCGAGGCAGGAGTGTGAAAAGTCGAAGAACCACAAGCCAAAGACGACAACAGCTTCAATAAAACTTCGAATGAGCATGAACAAGCCAACTGCAGAAAGCAAATGAAAAAGCCGCGTCCGGCACCTAATCTAGTCTTCGACGTCTTCTCACCAGCACGGAGCTAAGTGCTGCCACTGGGCGTGGGAGGGAGCCCCAGGGCCTGAGGCCGGCGCTCCTGAGACTCCGGGGCGTGTACATCCCCAACTCATTATTACATGTGAGTGTCACGGGCGGCGAGCTTCACAGGCGTTGGCCTTCTTCACAGGCTCCGGGCCTTTTCCAAAACGCGACAGCTTCACAGGCATTCGCCTTCTTCATAGGCTCCGGGCCTTTTCCAAAACGCGACAGCTTCACAGGCATTTGCCTTCTTCACAGGCTCCGAGCCTTTTCCAAAACGCGACAGCTTCACAGGCATTCGCCTTCTTCACAGGCTCCGGGCCTTTTCCAAAACGCGACAGCTTCACAGGCATTCGCCTTCTTCACAGGCTCCGGGCCTTTTCCAAAACGCGACAGCTTCACAGGCATTTGCCTTCTTCACAGGCTCCGGGCTTTTTCCAAAACACGACAGCTTCACAGGCATTTGCCTTCTTCACAGGCTTTGGGCCTTTTTAGGGGTAGAACCTCCGGAGGTGCTGGATGTTCCATGCGTTCTGGACCGGCACCCCCTCCTGAGTCTCCAAGCGCGCGGAGCCGGGCCTGGAAACATGAACAACCTTGAACGGGCCCTCCCACATGGGAGAGAGATTGTGCAATCCCTCCTGGAGAGAACCCGCCTGAGCACGAGGTCTCCTACCTCGAGAGTTCTGGGGCGGATGTCGCGGCAGTGATATCGTTGCAGTGCTTGTTGGTACCTCGCCGCTCGCAGCGCGGCTTCTCGGCGATGTTCCTCCCCCAGCACGAGGTCCATCCCCCGCATGTCGCCCTGTTGCACCTCGTCGAACGCCAGGACCCACGCGGAGCGACGTCTGACCTCGTGAGGGAGGACTGCTTCGGCTCCGTAGACCAGGAAGAACGGGGTCTCTCCAGTCGGCTTGGTCGCGGTTGTGCGGATGGACCACAACACAGACTGAAGCTCGTCGTACCAACCTCTGCCGCAGGCCTCCAGCTTCTTCTTGAACGTCCTGGTCTTGAGGCCCCTCAGGACCTCTGCGTTGGCTCGCTCGGCCTGGCCGTTGCTTCGGGGGTGCGCCACCGAAGCATAGCATATCCGCGTTCCAAGGTTAGCACAGTATGTTTTGAAAAGGTTACTGGTGAACTGCGAACCGTTGTCCGTGATGATGCGGTTCGGCACCCCGAACCGGCTCACGATGCCCCTGATGAACTTGACCGTGGAACCCGCGGGGATGGTGCAGACGGCCTCTACTTCAGCCCACTTGGTGAACTTGTCCACGGCGACGTAGAGGTAGCGGTAGCCCCCTGGCGCCCGAGGAAATGGGCCCAGGATGTCCATCCCCCAGACTGCGAATGGCCACGAAAGGGGTATAGTCTGCAGGCCTCCTGCCGGCTGATGGATCTGCTTGGCGTGGAACTGGCAGGCCTCACAAGCTTTCACTAGTTCGATGGCGTCATTGAGTGCGGTGGGCCAATAAAACCCACTGCGGAATGCCTTGCCGACGAGGGTCCGTGATGATGAATGATTTCCACAGTCTCCGCTGTGTATATCTTCCAGCAGTTCCTTTCCTTGCTCCCTGGAGATGCAGCGTAGGGATACACCGTTTGGTCGCTTTCGGTAGAGCTCTCCATCCTTGATGCAGTATGCCATGGACTGCCATGCCACACGCTCCGCTTCCTCCTCCTTCTCCGGCAGGGTCCCTTGTGTTAAGTAACTACGGAGCTCCGTGATCCAGCACCCTTCCTGAGGTTCCATCGTCAGGAGCAGGCGTGCTCCTGAGGCCGGGCCACAGGCCGGGGCTCCTGAGGCAGGTGGCTGGGGGAGCTCCTCCCGAGGCTGAGCCATGTTTGACAATGACGGCAGGGCTGAGGGCTTGAAGAGCCGCTCCTCGAAAACGCCAGGCTCCTGAGGTAACCGCTTGGACACCCATTTGGCGATGTCGTCAGCCTCCTGATTGGTGCCTCGGGGCACATGCTGCAACTCCAACCCCCAGAACTGCTTCTCCATCCTGCAGACCTCCGCAAGGTAGGCTTCCATGTGCTCATCTTTCGGCTAGTACACCTTGTTGGATAAATTGACAAGGAGCTACGAATCGCCCTTGATGGTGAGGCGTTTCACCCCCAGGGCAGCTGCGGCCTTCAAGCCTGCTATTAAACCTTCATACTCCGCTATGTTGTTGGAGACCTTTTCACCTTGCTGGAAACAGAGCTGCACAGCGTAGTAGAGCTTGTCCTGAGTGGGCGATATAAGCACCGCCCCAGCCCCACCGCCATGCCTGGAGAACGCCCCATCTAAGTACATGACCCAGCCTTCTGGCGCCTCGCTTCCCGGGGAGAGGGGCCGATCCTCGTCGGCCTTGAGGCCTGGTGCCTCCGTCCATTCCGCCACAAAATCCGCCAATGCTGCTCCCTTGATGACTCTGGTCGTGCTGAATTCGAGCTGAAACGCTTGCAGTTCTATGTTCCACTTAGCGACCCTTCCAGCTGAGTTAGGGCTCCTGAGCACTCTCTCCAGGGGGTATGACGAGACGACCTTGATGGGGTGGCCCTGAAAATAGTGCCGCAGCTTGCGCGAGGCCACTAGTAGCGCGAGGAGGAGTTTCTGAGGCATGGGGTACCGTGCCCTTGCGTCCCGCAACACCGTGCTGACGAAGTACACTGGGTGCTCAACGAGATTGGGTGCGCCAGTGCTGGTGGCTCCCTTGGGAGACCATGGCGCCTCATGAGGCGATGAGGCCTCCTGAGGCTGGCCATCTGGGAGAGGGGCCTCTTCCGCCTCCGGTGCACTCCTCTGCGGCGGCTGATCCTCCTCAGCCGCGGTGGCGGTTTCTGCGGGCCTTCCTTGTTGAGGTTGGTGAAGTCGACACACATGCGCTCCTTTCCTCCCTTGTTTGGCACAACGACAGGGTTGGCCAACCAATCCGAGTATCGGACCTCGCGAATGACCCCAGCGGCTTCTAATTTGCGGGTCTCTTGGACGATGAAGGCCTGCTTTTCTGTGGACCGCCGCCTTGCCTTCTGCTTCACAGGGCGCACATTGGGGCACATGTTGAGGTGATGCTTGATTACACTCCTAGGGATCCCCGCCAACTGGTCAGGCTCCCAAGCGAATACCTTCTTGTTCGCGCGCAGGAACCCGACCAGGGCCTCCTCCTGCTCGGATTCGAGGTTGGCGCCTATGGTGAAAGTGGCGTTGGTGGACCCGTCCTCATCGACGGGTATCTGCTTGGTTTTTGCCTTGTCTTGGGTGAACAACTGTTTCTTCTTGGCGGGTGCAGCCCCCTAGGACTCGGGGGTCTCCGAGTCGGCGGACTGTGCCGACGCCGCCGTCTTGAAGGCGAGCTTGAGCGCCCGCAGCACGTCTCCGGTGTCCCCGTGCACGGTGAGGACACCGCTGCTTCCGGGCATCTTCATGAGGTTGTACGCCGGGTGCGTCGCGGCCATGAACTGGGCCAGCGCTGGGTAGCCGAGGATGGCGTTGTAGGGAAGGCCGATGGGGGCGATGTCGAAGTCGATCAGCTCCATGCAGAAGTTGTGGTAGGTGCCGAAGGTTACTGGGAGCCGGATCTGTCCCAAGGAGCTGGATGATCTGCCCCCAACGCCTGAGAAGGTCCGGCTGGGTTGCAGCCGTTCCAGGGGTATGCAGAGGAGGTTGAAGGCCTCGACCGAGAGTACGCTGAGGCCCGCACCGCCTTCGATGAGAGTTCTGGTGACGGCCACCTAGCAGATGGTGGGGGTGCACAGCATGGGGAGCGCACCCGAGCAGGCCGAGTTGGAGGGGTGGTCCTCCGAGCTGAAGGTCAGGCCGGCCTTGGGCGCCGCCCGGTCCGGGAGAGCCCCCTGCCGCGTGGGAGCGGCGCTGACCCAGCGGATGAACGGCTTGACGTGGTGACTTGTAGGCGGCGCCTGCGAGCCGCCCAAGAGGGCTGCGACGATCGGGGGTGTTGGTGTAGCGTGATGGGCGGGGAAGAGGCTGCGGGGCTCTTCCCAAGAGGCCACGGAGGCTGCCGGCAGGTGGAGCAGCCACGTGCGCGGAGCGCCGGTGAGGGCCATGGGGAGCCAGTTGGCCATGATCCTATCGTCACCTCCAGCTTTGAGGTTGGCCTCCTCGTACGCCAGCAAGAAGGCCAGCAGATCAGTCGCGCCGCCGTAGCGCGACGGCGTCATTGGCTTGAACTGGTCCGGCCACCGTACCCATTGCTGGGCTGTGGCCAGGGCTCGGAGCCCTTGGCCCCCGTGCTGGCACCGGCGGCCGGAGCGGGCGACGCGCTACTCATCGCGAGGCAGGTCGTGGCGGTGGCGGAAGGGAAAACTCCGGTGCACCCCTACCTGGGGCGCCAAATGTCGGATTTCGGGTTCCGGCAGACCCTTGAGGTTCGAACACTGGGGTGCGCGCGGAGATTTTGCCTCCTACCTACCTGCACCCCTCCGCCTCGCTAAGATCTAAGCTATGGGAAGAACGACACAAGAGACACAGGGTTTATACTGGTTCGGGCCACCATTATGGTGTAATACCCTACTCCAGTGTGTGGTGTGGTGGATTGCCTCTTGGGCTGATGATGATGGACAATACAAGGAAGAACAGCCTCGCGAGGGTCTGTTCTTGGCTGGGGGGACGAACTGCTAGGGGGAGTTCGGTCACCCTTCTCTCTCTCTCGGATTTCGATACCCCTTCCTACTATGGTGGCTAGTCCTATTTATAGAGGCCCTGGTCCTCTTCCCAAATATCGAGCGGGAAGGGAGCCAACAATGGCGGGCTAATTTGAAGGGGGACAACTAGTACTAGCTATCCTGACAAAAGTAGTCTTCGCCTGCACAAAGCTCTGGTGGTGACGCCGTCTTGGGCTCCACGATGACCTCCGTCCTACAGTCCTCCTGGTCTTGGTCTTGTTGCACCGAAATGGCAACCTTTGCCTGATGCCTCGGTACTCCGCGGCTGCGCTTGCTTCCTTTGCACCAAAGAGGAAAGGAGGACACTGCGCGGGCTGGCGCCCGCCTGGCGCCTTTGGTCGTCATGGCTTGCGTCATGGGCACCTCGTGAGGTACCTCGCCTTGACCTCTCCGCCTCCTCGCGAGCCAGCCTGATGAGGCCGTGCCTGAGGAAGCTCCGTGTCGTCCGCCCCGTGAGGCTTGGCCCCTCGCGAGGGTCTTGGGTCTGTGTTGATGAAGATGGGCCGTGCTGGGCCCCCATTTGAGCCATGCCGCAGGCTGCAGGCAGGCAAGTCTGGGGACCCCCATTCCCAGAACGCCGACAACAGCTTTTGCTGGCGAGACATTATGGCTGGCCTCTTTATTATTTTAATCACTTTTCAATCTCCCGTTTCGCATTTCGAGACGCAGTCTCCGGTGACACGTCTTGTCAAAATAGAGATCGTTCCCCCTTATCATGGGATGTTCATCCATACGGGCTTGGGTAATCCAACCATGCTGTCCGCACGACCCCTTGGGAATAGGCAAGTTTTAAGGCTTGTGTGGGGACGCTCTATATTCACTGCCTTTATAAGGAGATAATAACCCTCCTTTTCACCCCACGCCTTCTTCTTCCTCAGCCCATCCACCCTCAAGCTCCAGAGCCCAAGCTTTGATTCCTTCCGTCCACAGAGAACATTTGAGTCATGTCTGGATCCGGAGCGTAGGGCAAGTGGATTGCCTCCTCCGTCACGGAGGAGGACATCAAGGGGCTCCGGGAAGCAGGGTACTTGGTCAAGGAAATCACCCACCGGCTTCCGGCCAAGAAGCAGATCGTCCCTACTTCGAAGCCCCATGAGAGGGTAGTATTTATCCCTCATTTCCTCCGCGGATTAGGGTTTCCCCTCCATCCTTTCGTCGGTGGCCTTATGTTTTACTACGGGCTAGATTTCCATGATCTAGCTCCGATTTCCTACCTCAACATTTCGGCGTTCATCGTCGTATGTGAAGCATTCCTCCGCATCCCTCCCCACTTCGGCCTATGGCTCAAGGTCTTCAATGTGAAGCCCAAAGTGGTGGATGGTCAACACGCAGAGTGCGGTGGCGCCATGGTGAGAAAACTTCCCAACGTCACTAGGCTTCGGATCTGTGAAGTTCACGTTTTGGAGTAGAGGTCAGAGGCTAGTGGCCGAAAGGCACCTTCATGGAGACCGTGAAGGGGTGGCAGTAGGGGTGGTTCTATGTCACGGAACCCTGTGACTCCACATGGGCCGCTCCTCCCGAGTTCAAGTTCGGGCCTCCACTGCGGCTGACATCCTGGCTCAACAACGGCCTGGACTGGGCATCATCCGATGAGGTGATGATGTTGCAAAAGCGCATCAAGAGTATGGTAGACAAGGATACCAGACTTGCCAGCATAATCCAGGTTATGCTCTTTCGCCGAATTCTGCCTTGCCAAAACCGGACTCAGCACATGTGGGAGTTCGACCTGGTCAGCCCCCGGACCCTGCGGCGGTTCTTTGGCACGGAGCACGAAGATATGTGGAAGCTGTTGTTCAAGGCCCAAAAGACGTGGCCAGAAACGACCGAAGATCTTGGCCTCGACTGTACCCACGCATCATCTCCCGTGAGTTTTTATGATAACTTTATTATCTGCAAATCAACTCACCAAGCTTTCCATTCTTCCCACAAGGCTGGATGAAGAAGGCGGAGCGGATTCACTGTCCGGCTCCGCTACCTGAATACCCAACCATCCCCTGCTAACGAGGATGCTGGTTCCGGTGCCATACCAGGCGCCGGAAAAGCGGGCCAAGACGAAGGGCAAGGAGGCCAAAAGTAGCCTCTGTCATAAAGGTGCTTCGGACATAGTGTCCGAAGACACCGAGCCCCACTCCTCACTTGACAAAGATGAAGGGCAGGAGGAAGAGAGTAAATCTCCCCTTAAGGGGGGAAATAAGAAAAGGGGGGATCTTGCGGATCTGGAGGCGGAGGCGTCCAAGAAAGGGAGAATCTCCCTCATGGATGACTTCGAATCGGACGCTGATGAATGGAGCCCTAGCCCGAAGCCCCTGGCTGGATCCTAAGTACCCCCAAAGGCACTTGTACTTATATATCTATCTGGCTTTCCGCTTTGTGATCTTAATGTACTTTATTACGTGCTGCAGTTCGGCTCGCGTCCTCCCCCAACAATCCTCATCTTCGGGGAATTCGCTGGATCCGAGCGTGATGGACAGCGGGTCGCCTCCGCCAGCCTCCTCCCCTAAAGTTACGGATAACGCTGAAGTGTTGTCCCAAAGGGCCCTTCCGGGTCAGGGGTAGGTGCGGGGAGCTACCACGATGGCGCGAGAGGGCGATATCCCGGCTGTCGAAAACATGGGGAAATCGACCCCCATGGAGACTGACTACGGGGGCCCTGTACAATTCAGGCCCCAACTGAATATTATTCCGGAGACCTATATGGTTCCGGAATCAGGCGGGCAACCTCCTTCGAAAGAAGGGGGTGCGCAAATCCCACAGGCATCCTCTGTCAATCCAGAGGCATCGGATACTTTGATGGAAGCACTTCAAAGTGCTATCATTGTAGAAGAACATCGTACCCTTATGGGCACGGTGATTGAAAGGGTTCGGTCCGCCAAAAGCGGATTGGATGAGGCGTATACTAGCCTTCTGAGAGGCTTTGAGGTACGTAATATAATACCTTTTGGCTATATGAGAAAAAGTTTCTGTGTATAGATAGTAGCCACTGAGACTCTGTTTGGTATTCACAAGGAAAAGCCGAACAGATGATCGAATGACTCAATCAGGAGATTAACACACATATCTATTTGAACCAAATAGGTTGCGATGCAGGCATCGGCTACCCAGGTCGCCGAAGCATCTGAGCTGAGGTGGAAGTTAGCAGAAAAGCAAGGTATGTGATACCGAAAATGCTTCTGAAATAATATCAGCAATAATTTGCCATCTGAATGAGTCTTATAACTTTGCTCATAGCTGACGCATCTGAGGTCAATACCCTCAAGAGCGCGCTAGCCGAGGCCAAGAAAGAGGCGGAGGAGGAATGAGCCGCCCGCCTAAGACATGAGTAAAGGGTGGAGGAAGTCCAACAGGAGCCCAAGGATGCTATAAGCAAATGTGAGTCCTTAGAGCATAAAATTTCGGATCAAAAATCCGAACTTGCAAAGGCCCTCCAAAGTGCCCAGGAGGCCTGGACCGAAGCCCAAAATGCCTTCGCCCATGTCAAAGTGCAGTGGGCGAAGATGGACACCGTCAAGCTCGCTATCAAGGGACCGCCCGCAGGCAAAGAGAACCGCATGCCGGAGTGGTATTTTGCTGATGTCTGATGTCTACTACACAACCTTCTTCTTGTAGACGTTGTTGGGCCTCCAAGTGTAGAGGTTTGTAGGACAGTAGCAAATTTCCCTCAAGTGGATGACCTAAGGTTTATGAATCCGTGAGAGCCGTAGGATGAAGATGGTCTCTCTCAAACAACCCTGCAACCAAATAGCAAAGAGTCTCTTATGTCCCCAACACACCCAATACAATGGTAAATTGTATAGGTGCACTAGTTTGGCGAAGAGATGGTGATACAAGTGCAATATGGATGGTAGATAGGTTTTTGTAATCTGAAAATATAAAACAGCAAGGTAACTAATGATAAAAGTGAGCGAAAATGGTATTGCAATGCGTTGAAACAAGGCCTAGGGTTCATACTTTCACTAGTGCAAGTTCTCTCAACAATAATAACATAATTGGATCATATAACTATCCCTCAACATGCAACAAAGAGTCACTCCAAAGTCACTAATAGTGGAGAACAAACGAAGAGATTATTGTAGGTTACGAAACCACCTCAAAGTTATTCTTTCTGATCGATCTATTCAAGAGTCCGTAGTAAAATAACACGAAGCTATTCTTTCCGTTCGATCTATCCTAGAGTTCATACTAGAATAACACCTTAAGACACAAATCAACCAAAACCCTAATGTCACCTAGATACTCCAATGTCACCTCAAGTATCCATGGGTATGATTATACGATATGCATCACACAATCTCAGATTCATCTATTCAACCAACACAAAGAACTTCAAAGAGTGCCCCAAAGTTTCTACCGGAGAGTCAAGACAAAAACATGTGCCAACCCCTATGCATAAGTTCACGAGGTGTTGATCAGCAAAACATACATCAAGTGGATCACGTGAATATCCCATTGTCACCACAGATAAGCACATGCAAGACATACATCAAGTGTTCTCAAATCCTTAAAGACTCAATCTGATAAGATAACTTCAAAGGGAAAACTCAATCCATTACAGGAGAGTAGAGGGGGAGAAACATTATAAGATCCAACTATAATAGCAAAGCTCGTGATACATCAAGATCGTGCCGAATCAAGAACACGAGAGAGAGAGAGAGATCAAACACATAGCTACTGGTACATACCCTCAGCCCCGAGGGTGAACTACTCCCTCCTCATCATGGAGAACGCTGGGATGATGAAGATGGCCACCTGTGATGGATCCCCCCTCCGGCAGGGTGTCGGAACATGGTACTGATTGGTTTTTGGTGGCTATAGAGGCTTGCGGCGGCAGAACTCCCGATCTAGGTTATTTTCAGGAGGTTTCTGTATTTATAGGAATTTTTGGCATCGGGAACAAGTCAGGGGTGTCCCCGAGTCGTCCATGAGATAGGGGGCACACCCAGGGGGTAGGGCGCGCCCTCCACCCTTGTGGACAGCCCAGGACTCTTCTGGACCAACTCTTTTACTCCCGGGGCTTCTTTTGGTCCATAAAAAATCATCAAAAATTGGCACGTCAATTGGACTCCGTTTGGTATTCTTTTTCTGTAAAACTCAAAAATAAGGAAAAACAGAAACTGGCACTGGGCTCTAGGTTAATAGGTTAGTCCCAAAAATCATATAAAATAGCATATAAATGCATATAAAACATCCTAGATGGATAGTATAATAGCATGGAACAATCAAAAATTATAGATACGTTGGAGACGTGTCAATGTCTTAGAAGGATCCCACATTATAGAGGGCCAGTGTTCGAAGGACCTCATTTTTGAATGAATATGTCCGATGTTGTCCGATCCTGTATTATGAAACAAGGCTTATGTATGATATGTTGCTTGCTTTATTTAAAATATTTTCCTCCTGTGCGGCCGTTAACAATATGTGAGAGTTGGCCAGTCGTCGGCTTCATCCCCCACGTCAGTAGTACGAGGGTGTTCGGTATAGCACCTAAACACACTTGACCCAGTAACTTGGTCTGTGAAGGAGGTGTTAGTGCAGCGAACCAGGCAATCAGACTATTTGGCTTTATCGCTCTCACTTAGCCATATGAGATTTATAATGGGAGTATAGGCGTAGCCCCTAGTGTTGTTCGGTTATCCGAACTTGGGTGTTGTGGATACCCGGCCGGGTGAAGGCCGGCCTGTCGCATAATGCGGAAAAAATCACAAGAGATTTATACTTAGTCTCCGAATAGCTGACCAGCTCTCGCCGCATCATGTCAGTCAGTTTTCGGCTTTCTCTACTGAGGTGTCTGTCCGGATGAACTAGAAACACGATCACAGTAGTTCTCCCTTTACTACCTTAGCCGAACAATCGGAACGTAAGGTAGTAACCACAGGAGCTGGGCAACCGAACTATTGACCAAAGACATGATTAGGAGCCGATGCATATAATGCTATATTCGGGACGCGGAATTGCATTGTGAAAGTGTTCGGACATTGTTTAGATGTAAAATATAGTGTATGTGGCTTAATAGAGCCCCTGGCGATTTAAGTCGTACCGAGGTGTACATGAAAATCGGACAAAAATAGGGAGACATAGGTTAGTAGATAGGCTAATATCGCATAGGTTGGGCTAGAAACTGTTTCCATTATAGTCTGATTGATATGTCAAAATGTATTGGTACAAATAGTGCAATAAGCAACAAGGCTATTTTACATGCCGAACACAGGGAAAACTGTGTATGTGTCCTGAAAACGGACGAGGTGATCTTTAAAGACCCTGTAGGTACTCTACAACGCGTCTACGCTGCTTTTTCCCCTTTGTGTATTGTCCTTTGAGAGGATCATCGATCGGTGTTTTCATGATAGGCCTCGAAAAGAGGACTTGGTACCGTCGAAAAGGTGACGTGGGTTGTAAGGAACCTGAAAAAATAAAAATAAAAAGGAAATATGAGTGTCCAGATAGGGTCTAGCCGTATTGTGGACTTTGTCTTTATAATGCCTCCATCCTTTCCCATGGTATCTTTAGTGCGTAATTATGTACCGTGGGGTGGTTCGGACTCGTTTGGCAGTGTTCGAGGACTTGGCCGCCGATGTAATAGTCGATTTGATAAGGCCGCCCTGTACTTCTGCTGCCAGGGCCGCAGTGTTCTCCTCAGTACGGAGGGAGCATTCCATGTTTCCATTGACCGTTATAACGCCGCGTGGTCTGGGCATCTTGAGTTTGAGATAGGCATAGTGTGGGACGACATTGAAGCGAGTGAACGCGGTTCGTCCGAGCAGTGCATGGTAGCCATTGCAGAAGGGGACGATGTCGAAGATCAAGTCTTCGCTTCGGAAGTTGTCCGGCAAACCGAAGACAACCTCCAATGTGATTGAGCCCATGCAGTGGGCCTCTACACTGGGTATTACTCCTTTAAAGGTAGTTTTGGTAGGCTTGATTCTTGACGGATCAATACCCACCTGGCTGACTGTGTCCTGATAGAGCAGGTTAAGGCTGCTGCCGCCGTCCATGAGGACTCACGTAAGGTGTAATCCGTCAATGATTGGGTCGAGGACCAGTGTGGCCGAACCTCCGTGACGGATACTGGTCGGATGGTCCCTGCGGTCGAAGGTGATCGGGCAGGCCGACCATGGGTTGAATTTTGGGGCGACTGGCTGTATCGCATAGATGTCCCTTAGCGTGCGCTTGCGCTCCCTCTTGAGGATATGAGTGACGTATATAATATTTACCGTTTTGACCTTGGGGGGATTTCTTCTGTCTCCCTGTGTTTGGTTGACGAGGCTCCTCGTCGTCGTCCTCGCTTGGTGACCCTTTCTCCTTATGCTCGGTATTTAACTTACATGCCTGTTTAAAGACCCAACAACTTCAGTTGGTATGGTTGGCAGGCTTGTCGGGGGTGCCGTGAATTTGGCAGGGTCGATCGAGTATTCGGTCCAAGTTGGATGATCCCTCTCTATTTCTTTTGAATGGCTTCTTCAGCTGACTAGACTTGGAGCCATTGAATCCGGCGTTGACCGCCCTGTCTTCGGTATTGTCATTATTGCTGGGGCGCTTGTGTTTGTTGTGTCGGGGCCTGCCGTTGTTATTCTTAGCTTCAGAAGTGCCAGGCTCGCTTGTACTTTTACTGCTACGGGCTAGCCAACTGTCTTCGCCCGCGCAAAAGCGGGTCATGAGTGTCGTGAGGGCTGCCGTGGACTTCGACTTCTCTTGGCCGAGGTGTCGGGCTAGCCATTCGTCGTGAATGCTATGCTTAAAGGCCGCTAGGGCTTCGGCGTCTAGATAATCGACAATCTGGTTCTTTTTAATGAGGAACCTAGTCCAGAATTTTCGGGCAGACTCTCCGGGCTGTTGGACAATATGATTGAGGTCATCAGCATCTGGAGGCCGGATGTAGGTGCCTTGGAAGTTGTCTCTAAAGGCATCCTCCAGGTCTTCCCAGCTTTCGATAGACTTTTCTGGGAGGTTGTTTAACCAGTGCCGAGCTGGCCCCTTAAGTTTTAGGGGGAGGTATTTGATGGCATGTAGATCATCACCGCAAGCCATGTGAATGTGGAGAAGAAAATCTTCAATCCATACTGCGAGATCTCTTGTGCTGTCGTATGATTCAATGTTCACGGGTTTAAACCCTTCTGGGAAATGGTGTTCCATTACCTCATCGGTGAAGCATAGGGGGTGTGCGGCGCCTCTATATCGGGCCATGTCCCGACGCAGTTCATATGGAGTCCATATGCAGTTTTCGGCCCGGGCCTGGTTGTGCTTGTCGCGCCAGGATTGATAACCATCCTCTCACATCGGAGCACGCCCCCTTGATCCGTAGATTGACCTAGTCTGGTTGGCTCTATTGTCTAGGTCCTGACGTAGGTCATAAGTGTATCCCAGAGCTGTTGTTTCTTTGCTTTTACAGCGAGGTGGTGCGCGCTAGTGTTCGGCTTGAGTTGCTGTTCTGTCCGGCCACGTGGTGGTCGGTCAGGTCCGTCAGCCGCATTACGCGCGGGTGGTATGGGCTCCAGCTCCTCATCGTCGAATTGGGGTAGCAGTTTACGCTTCGAGTAACTCTTTATTTGGCGTTCGAGGCCATATTCTTTGGCTGACAAGACATTAGTCCATTTGTCATTGAGTAGATCTTGGTTAGTTTGAAGCTGCTGCTGCTTTTTCTTTAGGCTTCTTGTCATGGCTATTAGCCGACGCTTAAAGCGCTCATGTTCAAGGGGTTCTTCTGGCACGATAAAATCTTCGTTGCCGAGGCTCACGTCGTCCTTGGAGAGTGGTAGATAGTTGCTATCCTCCGAGTCTTTGTTCCCTGCTTGCTTGTTAGGGTCGACTTGCCCATCCTCCCGATCATCCTGTTTGGATGTTGGTTCGATGGGGTCTTCTTGGTCTTTGGTGTTTTCCAGAGTATCATCGTCGCCAGTGCCGGTATTGCTTTATTTTCCGCGACGCGATTTAGAGCGGCGCCGCTGACGTCAACGCTTTGCTGGTATCTTAGGAGGTTTGTCCTCGATTGGATCCTTCTCATCATCACCATCACCTTCTTTAGGTGTGCCCACCATGTACACGTCGTATGAGGAAGTGGCCGTCCAGCGTCCGGTGAACGACGGGTTTTGGGCCTGCTCTTCTCCGGCATCGTCGTCCATACCGTCGATGTCTTCAGAGGCATAGTCGAGCATGTCGGTTAGATCCTCGACAGTGGCTATAAAGTGGGTGGCGGGTGGGTAGTAAAATTCCCTATTTTCAGCCCCTAGTCCTGGCTGGGCGCAGTTCGGAAGCAGTTCCTCTCTGATGGCGATGGATCACATTAAGTCCGGAGCCTCGTTTAAGAGCGGGGTTTGGACGGGGACCGAAGTTCCCTGGCCTGGATTGCATGACGCTGACTTCGAGGGTTCGGAGCTAGTGTTCGGAGAAGAGTCCGGCTTTGTGATGACTGCCGGTGGTGCTATCCTCTCCAGTTCTCCAGTGCTGAGCTCTATGGCCGCAGAGAGTCCGGCGGGCTCTAGACTCTCGTCTTCGGACCTGGTGACGCGCTCCGGATCTAAGGTCGGAGCGGTGGTTGGAGCCGCAAAACCTTGGAAGATCAAGTCTCCTCGAATATTAGCGACATAGTTCAAATTTCCAAAACTGATTTGGTGACCAGGAGCGTAGCTGTCGATCTGCTCCAGGTGGCCAACCGAGTTGGTGCGCAGTGCAAAGCTGTCGAATACGAAGATCTAGCCGGGGGGGGGGGGGGGGAATCTCCATCCTGGCCGCATTGTTGTAGATGATCGATGGAGCCATCGAGCCTTTTGATGACGGCACAGCGGAACTCTCAATGAAAGCCCCAATGTCGGTGTCAAAACCGACAGATCTCGGGTAGGGGGTCCTGAACTATGCGTCTAAGGATAAAGGGTAACACGAGGCAGGGGACACGATGTTTACCAAGGTTCGGGCCCTCTTGATGGAGGTTAAACCCTATGTCCTGCTTGATTGACTTCGAGGAGTATAGGGTTACAAGAGTTGATCTACCACGAGATCGTAATGGCTAAACCCTAGATGTCTAGCCTGTATGATTATGATTGCCTCTACGGACTAAACCCTCCGGTTTATATAGTCACTGGAGGGGGCTAGGGTTATACAGAGTCGGTTTACAGAGAAAGGAATATTCATATCTGCACGCCAAGCTTGCCTTCCACGCAAAGGAGAGTCCCATCCGGACACGGGGGAAAGTCTTCTGTCTTGTATCTTCGCGGCCCATTAGTCTGGCCCATGTTGCATAGCCTGAACGCCCGAGGACCTCTGAGGGAGTCCTGGATTAGGGGGTGTTCGGGTAGCCGGACTATACCTTCAGCCGGACTCCAGGACTATGAAGATACAAGATTGAAGACTTCGTCCCGTGTCCGGATGGGACTTTCCTTGGCGTGGAAGGCAAGCTTGGCGATGCGGATATTCAAGATCTCCTACCATTGTAACCGACTCTGTGTAACCCTAACCCTATCCGGTGTCTATATAAACCGAGGGTTGTAGTCCGTAGGACATCAACTCCATATACAACAATCATACCATAGGCTAGCTTCTAGGGTTTAGCCTCCTTGATCTCGTGGTAGATCTACTCTTTTACTACCCATATCATCAATATTAATCAAGCGGGAGTAGGGTATTACCTCCATCGAGAGGGCCCAAACCTGGGTAAAAACATCGTGTCCCTTGTCTCCTGTTACCATCCGGCCTTGACGCACAGTTCGGGACCCCCTACCCGAGATCCGCCGGTTTTGACACCGACATTGGTGCTTTCATTGAGAGTTCCTCTGTGTCGTCGCCTTCAGGCCCGATGGCTCCTTTGATCATCAACAACGATGCGGTCCAAGGTGAGACTTTTCTCCTCGGACAGATCTTCGTCTTCGGCGGCTTCGCACTGCGGGCCAATTCGCTTGGCCACCTAGAGCAGATCGAAAGCTACGCCCCTGGCCATCAAGTCAGGTTTGAAAGCTTAAACTACACGGCTGACATCCGCGGAGACTTGATCTTTGACGGGTTCGAGCCACGGCCAAGCGTGCCGCACTATCTCAAGGGGCATGATCTAGCTCTGCCTCCGGACAGTGTCCTGGAGGCCGCACACGCACCGGTTCCGACCCCTAACTCGGAGCCTATCGCACCAATCGAAGATGAGCGGTTGGACGTCACCTCGGGGGCTGCGATCTCAAAGGCGATCGAGCCGAGCGCCAGCCCCGCACTCTGCATGACCCGTGACTCCGAGGATCCGGACTCCTCCCCGGACTCCGAACCCCCCGCGCCCCTGCCAATCGAATCCGATTGGGCGCCGATAATGGAGTTCACCGCCACGGACATCTTTCAGCACTCGCCTTTTGGCGACATCCTGAATTCTCTCAAGTCTCTCTCTTTATCAGGAGAGCCCTGGCCGGATTACGGTCAGCGAGGATGGGATACGGACGATGAAGAAGTTCAAAGCCCACCCACCACCCACTTTGTAGCCACTATCGACGATTTAACCGACATGCTTGACTTCGGCTCCGAAGACATCGACGGTATGGACGACGATGTAGGAGGCGAACAGGAACCAGCACCTGTAGGGCGCTGGAAGGCCACCTCGTCATATGACATATATATGGTGGATACTCCAAAAGATGGAGATGGTGATGGAACAGCGGGGGATGACACCTCCAAGAAATAGCCAAAGCGCCGGCGTCAGCGGCGCCGCTCTAAATCCCGCCAAAGCAAAAACGGTGATTCCGGCACGGGAGATAATACTACCCCGGATAGCGCCGAAGAACACCCAACCCAGCAAGATTCGGCACAGGAAGATGGAGAAGCCAGCCCTCATGAGAGAGCGGCAGACCGAAAGGTCGAGGATGATAACTATAAGCCTCCCTTCGAAGACGAGGCAAGCCTCGATGACGACAAATTCGTCGTACCATCAGACCCCGCCGAACAAGAGCATTTCAAACGCAGGCTTTTAGCCACGGCAAGCAGCCTCGAGAAAAAGCAGCAACAGCTTAGAGCTGACCAAGATTTGCTAGCTGACAGATGGACTGAAGTCCTTGCGGCCGAAGAGTATGAACTCGAACGCCCCTCCAAGAGTTACCCAAAGCGCAGGCCGCTACCCTGATCAGAGGAGGAAGCACCTACATCACCAGCGCACGACATGACAAACCGGCCACCTCGCGGCCGCGATAGAGAGGCCTCTCGGCCCTCCACCCAAGCCATGTCCCGACGCCGCTCAACTAAGGCACGGGAAAATGCGCCAGACCTGCGAGACGTACTGGAGGATAAGGCAAGACAAACAAGATCGATCTACGGATCGCGCAGGCGCCCTACGGCACGTGACGATGATCTTCACTCCAGATACAACAAATCCGACCGGGCCGAACACAACAGACATAGCTCTTCCGAGATGCGTCCTGATATAGCCCAATACAGAGGCGCCGCACACCCGCTATGCTTCACGGATGAAGTAATGGATCATAAAATCCCAAAGGGTTTCAAACCCGTAAACATCGAATCATACGATGGCACAACAGATCCGGCAGTATGGATCGAGGATTATCTCCTTCACATCCACATGGCACGCGGCGATGATCTACACACCATCAAATACCTCTCGCTCAAACTTAAAGGACCGGCCCGGCATTGGCTTAACAGCTTGCCAGCAGACTCAATCGGTTCTTGGGAGGACATGGAAGCCGCATTCCTCGACAACTTCCAGGGCACTTACGTGCGACCACCGGATGCCGACGACTTAAGCCACATAATTCAGCAGCCAGAGGAATCGGCCAGGCAATTCTGGACACGGTTCCTAACAAAGAAAAACCAGATAGTCGACTGTCCGGACGCAGAGGCCCTAGCAGCCTTCAAGCATAACATCCACGACGAGTGGCTTGCCCGGCACCTGGGACAGGAAAAGCCGAAATCTATGGCAGCCCTCACAACACTCATGACCCGCTTTTGCGCGGGAGAAGACAGCTGGCTAGCTCACAGTAACAACTTATCAAAGAACCCTGGTAATTCGGATACTAAGGACAAAAGTGGCAGGACACGTCAGAATAAGCAAAAACGCCGCGTTAGCAGCGACAGCAATGAAGACACGGCAGTCAATGCTGGATTCAGAGGCTATAAATCCGGTCAGCGGAAAAAGCCATTCAAAAAGAATACTCAGGGCCTGTCCAGTTTGGACCAAATACTCGACCTCTTGTGCCAGATACATGGCACCCCCGAAAAGCCAGCCAATCACACTAACAGGGATTGTTGGGTGTTCAAGCAGGCAGGCAAGTTAAGGGCCGAAAACAAAGACAAGGGGCTGCACAGCGACGACGAGGAGGAGCCCAGGCCGCCGAACAACAATGGACAGAAGGGCTTTCCCCCACAAGTGCGGACGGTGAACATGATATACGCAACCCACATTCCCAAGAGGGAGCGGAAGCGTGCGCTACGGGACGTATATGCGATGGAGCCAGTCGCCCCAATGTTCAACCCATGGTCCTCCTGCCCGATCACTTTTGATTGAAGGGACCATCCCACTAGCATCCGTCATGGCGGCTTCGCCGCATTGGTTCTCGACCCAATCATCGACGGATTTCATCTCACAAGAGTCCTAATGGACGGCGGCAGTAGCCTGAACCTGCTTTACCAGGATACAGTGCGGAAAATGGGCATAGATCCCTCAAGGATTAGGCCCACAAAAACGACTTTTAAAGGCGTTATACCAGGTGTAGAAGCCAACTGTACAGGCTCAGTAACACTTGACGTGGTCTTCGGATCCCCGGACAATTTCCGAAGCGAAGAGTTAATCTTCGATATAGTCCCGTTTCGCAGTGGCTATCTTGCCCTGCTCGGACGAACCGCATTCGCAAAGTTCAACGCGGTGCCGCACTACACATATCTCAAGCTCAAGATGCCAGGCCCTCGAGGAGTAATCACGGTCAACGGAAACACCGAACGCTCCCTCCGTACGGAGGAGCACACGGCGGCTCTCGCAGCGGAAGTACAAAGTAGCCTTCTTAGGCAATTCTCCAGTCCGGCCGTTAAAAAGCCAGAAACTGCCAAGCGCGCCCGGAGTAACCCACAACTCTGAGCAAGCATAGCAATGCGGCCCCAACCCCAGCTCTCGCGACATAGCGAAACCAGTGCCTCGCGTACATAACTACGCCCTTGAAATACCATGGGCACAGGGGAAGGGGCACAATAACGACACGCCCAAAATACGGCTTAAAACGTACTAGGGGCTGCCAGATTCTTTTTTTAATTTTTTCTTACTTTCAGGACTCCATACTTCGGACAACCTGTTCGGCAATTCGACTGCCGCACAAACGATGCAAGATCCAGGGAGGCAGACAAGCCATGCCGCATTATGGAACTCCCAGGTGGTCTCTGTTACGAGCAGTATACCTGTTTTGAATACAATTCCGCGGCCTGCCCCTGGTCAGGACATGTTAAATAGTCCAATATCTTTTTTCTTATCACACTATTTATATCGTTCGGCTTTGATAAATAGCCTCTCTATAAACAATGCATAGCTTTTTGTCTATTTTTTGCATTATCCTCTTTTCACATATATGTTTATTAAATGACATGATTGCACCCGTACACCATGGTACGGCAAACACGCCAGGGGCTTCAGTACCCCTCATTATGGTGTGAGAAGTCCGTACACTTTCACAAGTGCGGCACCCCGAACTTATAGCACTATATGCATCGGCTCCGAATCATGATTTGGGTCAATAGTTGGGTTTGCCCGGCTCCTATGTTTTGGTGCCTTACATTCCGCTATATCGGCTAAGGTAGCACTAGGAGAACCACAGCGATTGTGCCCTGGTTCAGCTGGGTTAAGCACCTCAGTGGAGAAAGCTCAAACTGACTGTCATGATGAGGCAAGAGACCGGTCGCTGTTCGAGAGGTTTTTCGAGTCCCTAAAGACTTATGCCGCTTCGAGCGAGGAGCTGGCTTTGTCCGGCCAAGGCGTGGATAGCACCCCGAACTCGGTCTTCCGAATTAGGGGCTTCGCCGAAATTTAAAATTATAGAGTTCTATGGCTAAGTGAGAGTGTTCAAGCATTATAGTCCGATTGCCTGGTTCGTTGTGCTGAGCGCCTCCCTCGAAGGACCCAACTATGGGAAAAAGAGCACTCAGGTTTATCCCGAACACCCCAGCACTAGTGGCATGGGGGCAGAAGCCGACGACTGGCCATCTCTCAATTTTTTGATAAACGGCGGCACAGAAAGTAATATTTTAAATTCAATAAGCATTGCTTAGCGCATATGAACAAGTTTTCAGCGCACAGGATAAACACGAGCGAGTTCATTCAAAAATCACATCCTTGGTACATTCATCCACCACAAGGCGGGCACCTGCAAGAACATCCTTGTAGTAGTTCTCGGGCTTACGATGCTCCTTCCCCGGCGGCGGCCCGTCCTTCACAAGCTTCTCACCGTCCAGCTTACCCCAGTGCACCTTTGCATGGGCAAGGGCCCGACGGGCACCTTCGATGCAGACGGAGCGCTTGATGACCTCGAGCCTCGGACAGGCCTCCACCAGCCGCCGCACCAGCCCGAAATAGCTCCCAGGCAGGGCCTCTCCGGGCCACAGCCGAACTATGAAGCCTTTCATGGCCTGTTCGGCCGTCTTGTGGAGCTCGACCAGCTGTTTCAGCTGGTCGCTCAAGGGCACAGGGTGTCCGGCCTCAGAATACTGAGACCAGAACACCTTCTCTGTCGAGCTGCCCTCTTCAGCTCGGTAGAATGCGGCGGCGGCGGATACGCTGCGGGGAAGATCTGCGAATGCCCCTGGAGAGCTCCGGATTCGGGTAAGTAACAAGTAGTTTACTTTTATATTTCTGCTTTGCATAAAGAATGCCTTACCCGCTGCTATCTTCCTCATCTCCTCCAACTCTTGGAGGGCCTTCTGGGCTTCGGCCTTGGTAGACTTGGCATTCTCAAGGGCCGTCGCGAGCTCGGATGCTTGCGCCTTTGACTCAAGCTCCAAACTCTCATGTTTTTTCATGAGAGCCTGAAGCTCTTGCTGCACCTCGCCGACCTGAGCCCCAAGTCTGTCTTGCTCGGTGCGCTCCGCGGACGTTTTCTTTTCGGCCTCAGACAGCGCCTGCTTAAGGGTCGCCACCTCAGTCGTGGCCCATACAATAAGCAGTACAATCTTGTTATTTTTTTTGCAATCACGCCTTTTTATAGGCACTTTTTCTGTAAGGTATTTCTTACCTTCCTTCTCCTCGAGCCGCCGCTTGGCAAGGCCGAGCTCTTGCTCGGTCCGCTCGAGGTCCTGCTTCAGGACACCCACCTCCGCAGTCAGTCGGCGGTGGATAACAGCGAAGCCTGCATACGCATATTGACTCTTTTTTTGTTAGACTCCTGCGAAATTTAATAGATCCTCTATTCGGCTTTTCTTTCCGAACGCCAAACAGAGCATCAGGGGCTACTGTCTATGCGGTAATATTTTTACATATTTTTACTTACCTCGAAGCCTGTTAGAAGGCTAGCGCAAGCTTCAGTCAGTCCGCTCTTGGCGGACTGAACCTTTTGGATCACCGTACTCATAATAGTACGGTGCCCCTTGTCGATGGAGGCGCCGTCAAGCACCTCTAGCAGATTGTCCGGCACCTCTAGTTGGACGGAGGCCGCCGGCTCAGAAGGCTTGCTCCTCTTGGAAGGAGTTCTCCTACCGCGGTCCGGAACTGTGGAAGATTCCGACGCGGTGTCCGGCATAAAGCCAGACTTGGAGCCCTGGGGGACCTTATCCCCTTCACTCCTGGAGTCCGTGAGGTTGCCTTGCGGCTCCTCCGGGACCACCTCCTCCTGCCCCGGAGCTTGTCGCGACGCCACTTCGGCGTCGTCTGCAGTGCGGGGGGAGACAGCGGGCGGAACTGAGTTCACGTCCGATGAGTCTAGGGAGCCGCCCGATGATTCGTTGAATTCGGCCCGGGGCGGGCTGCATAATTATGTTCGACATTAGGGAAAGCTGTGTGACAAAGGAACATCATGAGTTACTCTGATATCCGAACTTACGATTTCGCCGGACGCTTGGCCCTGTTTGGCCACTCCTCTTCGCCCTCTTCGGCATCGGGGGAGTAGTCCGGCGGAGGGGTCTTCCTTTTCCTAGACCCCTCGGCCTCCCCTGTTGGGGCGGCCTTCCTCTTCTCTCCTCCCTCCGCTGGGGGGGAGAGTTTTCTTCTTCCTCCTCCTCGTTTTCACGGGAAGAGGGCGTCTCGGACTCGTCGGATGACGAGTCCGACACCACCACGTTACGGGCACTCTTTCGAGTCCCCGTGGTCTTCTTCTTCTTGGCCTTATTCTCCGGCACCACATAAGGCGCCGGAACCAGCAGCTTCACTAGTAGAGCTGGGGCTGGGTCTTCGGGCAGCGGAGCCAGACAGTTAATCGGTCCGGATATCGCCTGCCAAGCCTATCAAAGGTAAGGGAGTTTAGATCCTGCATAGAGTCAAACTATGAGAAAAGCTTAACATCCTGTAAAAGGTGAAGATAGCTTACCTCGCTAGCGTGACGCTGCGAGCTGTATCCGCGTCCCTCGGAAGCGGATGCGGGAGCCTCGGCGCCCTTGAATAGCACCTTCCAGGCATCTTCGTACATCGTGTCGAAGAGCCTGCTAAGGGTTTGGTGCTGCGCCGGGTCGAACTCCCACAGATTAAAATCCCGTTGTTGGCACAGGAGGATCCGGCGGACGAGCATAACCTGGATTACATTAACAAGCCGGATTGGCTTGTTCACCAGGTACTGGATGCATGTTTGCAATCCGGTCACCTCTTTTTCATCACCCCACGACAGGCCCGTCTCTTTCCAGGACATAAGCCGCGTGGGGGGTCCGGACCGAAACTCGGGGGCTGCGATCCATTTCGGATCGCGTGGCTCGGTGATGTAAAACCACCTGGATTGCCACCCCTTTAGGGTCTCCACAAAAGAGCCCTCGAACCATAGGACGTTGGCCATCTTGCCCGCCATGGCGCCTCCGCACTCCGCCTGGCTGCCACGCACCACCTTGGGCTTGACGTTGAAGGTCTTGAGCCAGAGGCCGAAATGAGGGCGGACGCGGAGGAAAGCCTTGCACACGACGATAAACGCCGAGATGTTGAGGATGAAGTTCGGGGCCAGATCGTGGAAATCCAGGCCATAGTAGAACATGAGCCCCCGGACAAATGGGTGGAGTGGAAAACCCAGTCCGCGGAGGAAGTGAGGAAGAAATACTACCCTCTCATGGGGCCTTGGGGTGGGGAGAAGCTGCCCCTTTTCGGGAAGCCGGTGCGCGATGTCCTTAGACAGGTATCCGGCCTTCCTTAGCTTCTTGACTTGGCCCTCCGTGGCGGAGGAGACCATCCACTTGCCTCCCGCTCCGGACATTGCTGGAGAAGGTTGAGGTGGGAAGTGCGGGCTTGGGCGCTGGAGCTCGAGTGCGCAGGAGATGGATAGGCAAAGGAGGAAGAAGGCGTAGGTAAAAAGGTGGATCCTTATCCCCTTATATGGGCGGATGCGGTTGTGCGTCCCCACCAGCCTAGTAAAACTCGCTTGCCTCCCAAGCGCCGTGATAAATGGCACGGTTGGGTTACCCACGCCCGTATTGATGAGAATCCCGTAAAAGGGGTACACGATCTCTGCTTTGACAAGACGTGCCAAGGAAACCGCCTCGCAAAATGTGCTGAGGTGGAAAGGTAAAAACGATTCGAGTAAAGGACTTGGCCGTAGTGTGATGACGCACTGCGGAATACGTCAGCAGATTTGATTTGTGTTAATATTATTCTCTCTATGGCAATATGTGGAAACTTATTTTGCAGAGCCGGACACTACTCTTGGTGTTTACAATCTTCTATGAAGGACTTGGAGGAGGAACCCGCCTTGCAATGCCGAAGACAATCTGCGCGCCGGACTCGTTGTCATTGAAGCCTGGTTCAGGGGCTACTGAGGGAGTCCTGGATTAGGGGGTGTTTGGGTAGCCGGACTATACCTTCAGCCGGACTCCAGGACTATGAAGATACAAGATTGAAGACTTCGTCCCGTGTCCGGATGGGACTTTCCTTGGCGTGGAAGGCAAGCTTGGCGATGCGGATATTCAAGATCTCCTACCATTGTAACCGACTCTGTGTAACCCTAACCCTATCCGGTGTCTATATAAACCAGAGGGTTGTAGTCCGTAGGACATCAACTCCATATACAACAATCATACCATAGGCTAGCTTCTAGGGTTTAGCCTCCTTGATCTCGTGGTAGATCTACTCTTGTACTACCCATATCATCAATATTAATCAAGCAGGAGTAGGGTATTACCTCCATCGAGAGGGCCCGAACCTGGGTAAAAACATCGTGTCCCTTGTCTCCTGTTACCATCCGGCCTTGACGCACAGTTCGGGACCCCCTACCCGAGATCCGCCGGTTTTGACACCGACAACCTCCTAATCTAGGACTCCCTCACCCGGTATTACCTGATATTCACTGAAACCCTTCCGGTGACCCCAAAACGCTTCCGGAACCTCTCAAAACTATTCCAGATATTAATAAAAAATTCCACAAATATATTATCATCACTCCCGTCCCACTAACACTCAGCAGATCGTGATTACCTTAATCTTGTGACTGAGGGAGTCCTGGACTAAGGGGTCCTCGGGTGTGCGGCCTATTATCCATGGGCCGGAGTGATGGGCTGTGAAGATATGAAGGCCGAAGACTGTACCTGTGTCCGGATTGGACTCTCCTTGGTGTGGAAGGCAAGCTTGGCGACCAATCATGAAGATTCCTTCTTATGTAGCTGACTCTATGTAAACCTTAGATTCCCCCGTGTCTATATAAACCGGAGGGGTTAGTCCGGAAAGGGTATATTCATTACCATAGTCATATAGGCTAGGCTTCTAGGGTTTAGCCATCTCGATCTCGTGGTAGATCAACTCTTGTAACACCCATATTCATCAATATCAATCAAGCAGGACGTAGGGTATTACCTCCATAGAGAGGGCCCGAACCTGGGTAAACATTGTGTCCCCTGTCTCCTGTTACCATCGATCCTAGACGCACTGTTCGGGACCCCCTACCCGAGATCCGCCGGTTTTGACACCGACATTGGTGCTTTCATTGGGAGTTCCACTGTGCCGTCAATGAAAGGTTTGATGGCTCGCCTTGTCGTTAAAGACAGCATCACCTCCGGGGGAGCTCTGGCCCCAGGCCAAACCCTCCGGTTGGGAGGCTTTACTATGATCGCCCGTTCGGCCGTTGAGCCGACGATGACCTCTCGGGCCATCAAAAAACCCCTTCGCATCAACTCCGACCACTCCAAGCAGATGGATCCGACAGAGCTTTCGTCTTTGAACGAACTCCTAGATCGCATCGCCTCTTCGGGAATAGCCACAGACTACGATCGGATCGGGCCTAAAACTGATCAAGGAGAAATCGAGACCCTACCGGTCACCCACCAGATTGCTGTAGTCGTGGAGCAGGACGGCGAGTCTTCGCCTATGCCGAAGACGGACTAGGATCGGACCGTCGATCAGGAAGAGCCGGATACCCACCCGCGAAAGGATGTGACCAGCCCTCCGAACATAGCATCGGACGGCGGTCCTAAACAATCAGAAGATATTCCGGAACCCGGACTGTTAAGCCCGGAAGGTCATCAGACTCCGGATAATCGGTCAGGTCGGGGTTCAGATTTAATTCCACCCACCCACCCGGATATAGACTCTATCATGAGCATAAAACAGCAGTATCAGGAAACGGTCCACCACTTCTGGGCCAGATTCCTCCTTGTCAAGGACAAGATAAAAGATTGCCGTGACAAGGACGCAATATCGGCGTTCCGCAACAATTGCGCAGACGAAGGAATCCTCAACGCCATCAATCGCCGCCGCATACTGAAATTCGCTGACTTGGCAACCATCGTACAAAAGTACAGCACGATGGAGAGCACCTGGAAAACTCAGGCAGCTCACTGGGAACCGCCAGTCCCAACTCAACTCCCCATACAGGCAAAAAGGGCGCACCCTCGCGGCACCCCCAGTCCAACAGTCAAGAAACACAAAACCGCTATGCGGCACAGCGCCGTTCTGGTGGGATGGCTCGATGGCCCATGCAAAATACATACAACGCCAGATACCGTGGCAACCCACAGCCTTAGAGCATGTTGGATACTACGACAGGTAGCCAAGAGCGGCGAGGACATCCTTATCAAGGACGACCCAGAATGGCATCCCCCAGGGGACGATAACTCAAGAGTATTGACAGTCTTTGAGACATTCGCTTCAAACAAAAAGCTCAAAAGGGCACTTCGCGAGCTCACCGAAGTCTGCCAAATTGCTGCGATAAACCCCTGGAACAACACGTCTATAACATTTAACGCCAGCGACGAACCAAAGTACAGAACAGTACGAGTGCCAGCCACGTTAGTCCCCAGTCCCATCGTGGACGGGTTTCGACTTACCAAAGTCCTCATGGACGATGACATCGGACTAAACCTCATTTACGAGGACACGCGCCACTGGGGGAGTCCTGGATTAGGGGGTCTCCGGACAGCCGGACTATATCCTTTGGCCGGACTGTTGGACTATGAAGATACAAGATTGAAGACTTCGTCTCGTGTCCGGATGGGACTCTACTTGGCGTCGAAGGAAATCTAGGCAATACGGATATGTATATCTCCTCCCTTGTAACTGACCTTGTGTAACCCTAGCCCCCTCCGGTGTCTATATAAACCGGTGGGTTTAGTCCGTAGGACAACAGACAATCATACCATAGGCTAGCTTCTAGGGTTTAGCCTCTACGATCTCGTGGTAGATCAACTCTTTTAATACTCATATCATCAAGAACAATCAAGCAGGACGTAGGGTATTACCTCCATCAAGAGGGCCCGAACCTGGGTATACATCGTGTCCCCTGCCTCCTGTTACCATCCGCCTTAGACGCACAGTTCGGGACCCCCTACCCGAGATCCGCCGGTTTTGACACCGACATTGGTGCTTTCATTGAGAGTTCCACTGTTCCGTCACCATAAGGCTCGATGGCTCCTTCGATCATCGGTAACGATGCGGTCCAGGGTGAGGTTTTTCTCCCCAGGCAGATTTTTGTATTCGGCGGCTTCGCATTGCGGGCCAATTCGCTTGGCCATCTGGAGCAGATCGAGAGCTACGCCCCTGGCCATCAGGTCAGATTTGGAAACTTGAATTACACGACCGACATCCACGGAGACTTATCTTCGACGGATTCGAGCCCATGTCGGACGCGCCGCACAGTCGCGACGAGCATGACGTAACTCTGTCGTCGGACAACATTCGAGAGATCACATCTGCAACTACTCCGGCCATTAATCCGGAGCAAGTCGCGCCATCCGAGAGCGGAGGGATGGACCCCGCCATGGAGGCCGCACTCTCAGTGGTGATAGAGCCAGATACTGACTTCACCCCTTACGTGAGCCATGTCGCCGAACCACTCGATTCATCTTCGGCCACAGACTCCGAGCCGCTTACATCCGTACCCATCGAATCCAACTGGGCGCCGATTATGGAGTTCATCTCCGCGGATATCCTTCAGCACTCGCCCTTCGGCGATGTGCTAAATTCATTAAGGTCTCTCTCCCTATCAGGAGAACCTTGGCCGAACTATGTCTGGATAGAATGGGATGCGGACGATGAAGAAATTCGCTGCCCACCCACCACCCACTTAGTAGCCACTATCGACAACTTAACTGACATGCTCGACTTCGACTCCGAAGACATCGACGGTATGGACGACGATGCAGGAGACGAACAGGAACCACTGCCCACAGGGCGCCGGACCACCACTTCATCACATGACATATACACGGTGGATACACCCATAGAGGGCAATGGCGAAGAGACAGTGGAGGATGCCCCCTCCAAGCAACCCAAACGCCGACGTCAGCGGCGCTGCTCTAAGTCCCGCCACAATAAGAGCAATGATACCGGCACAGGAGATAATAACACTCCAGATAGTGCCGAAGACAACAACAATCCCCTCCAGTGCGATGTAGAGCCGGAGGACGAACAAGCTAGCCCCCCAGAGCGGGCAGCAGATGGAGAACTGGAGTAGGACAATTACATGCCTCTCTTCGAAGACGAGGCGAGCCTCAGCGACGAAGAGTTTATCATGCCTGAGGACCCCATCGAGAAAGAGCGCTTCAAGTGCCGGCTTATGGCCATGACAAATAGCCTGAAGAAAAAGCAGCAACAGCTTCAAGCTGATCAAGACTTGCTAGCAGACAGGTGGACCGAAGTCCTTGCGGCCGAGGAGTATGAACTCGAGCGCCCCTCCAAGAGTTACCCAAAACACAGGTTGATACCTCACCTCGAGGAGGAAGCATTGAAACCTCAATCACCAGTGTATGATGCGGCTGACCGGCCACCGCGTGGCCGAGCCAGAGAGGCGTTTCAGCCTGAAGCTCAGCCTGCACCCCGTCGCCACTCAATCAAAAATACTAAGGCCTGGGACAACACAAGGGACCCGCGAGATGTATTGGACAGTAAGGAAAAAATTGCAAGGTCAATATACGGGTCACGGACACGCGCGCCAACACGGGACGATGATTGTCGCATCGGATACACCAAGAGTAAATCTGGCCGGGCCGAATACAGCAGACAAGATTCGTATGAACTGCGTCGGGATATAGCCCGGCACAGAGGCGCCGCACACCCCCTATGCTTCACTGATGAAGTTATGAATCATGAATTCCCGGAGGGTTTCAAACCCGTAAATATTGAATCATACAATGGCACAACAGATCCCGCTGTATGGATTGAGGATTTCCTCATTCACATCCACATGGCTCGCAGTGACGATCTACCCACCATCAAGTACCTCCCACTAAAACTCAAAGGACTAGCTCAGCATTGGCTGAGCAGCTTGCCAGCAGATTCCGTCGGCAGTTGGGAGGATCTGGAAGACACATTTCTTGACAACTTCCAGGGCACTTATGTGCGGCCACCGGATGCTGATGACTTGAGCCATATAACCCAACAGCCAGGAGAATCGGCCAGACAATTCTAGACTCGGTTCCTGACTAAGAAAAATCAAATTGTAGACTGTCCGGACGCAGAGGCCCTAGCGGCATTCAAGCATAACATCGACGACGAGTGGCTAACCCGCCACCTCGGCTAGGAGAAGCCGAAATCTATGGCAGCCCTCACAACACACATGACCTGCTTTTGCGCGGGCGAGGATAGCTGGCTAGCTTGCAGCAACAACACATCGAGGAATCCGGACACCTCGGATACCAAAGATGTTAACGGTAGGCAACGTCGTAATAGACCAAAGCGCCACAATAACGGCGATAACACCGAAGATACGGCAGTCAATGCCAGATTCAAAGGCTCTAGATCCGATCAGCGGAAAAAGCCATTTAAAAGAAATACTCCGGCTCCGTCCAGTTTGGATCGCATACTGGATCGCTCGTGTCAAATCCACGGCACCCCCGACAAGCCAGCCAATCACACTAACAGAGAATGCTGGGTGTTCAAGCAGGCCGACAAGTTAAATGCCAAAAATAAGGACAAGGGGCTGCATAGTGATGACGAGGAAGAGCCCCGGCCGCCGAACATAGGAGGACAGAAGGGGTTTCCCCCACAAGTGACGACGGTGAACATGATATACGCAACTCACATTCCCAAGAGGGAGAGGAAGCGTGCACTAAGGGACGTCTATGCGATGGAGCCCGTCGCCCCAAAGTTCAGCCCATGGTCTGCTTGCCCGATTACCTTCGATCGCAGGGACCACCCCACCAGCATCCGTCATGGCGGATCCGCCGCACTGGTCCTAGACCCCATCATTGACGGATTTCACCTCACTCGAGTCCTTATGGACGGCGGCAGCAGCCTGAACCTGCTCTATCAGGATACAGTGTGAAAAATGGACATCGATCCCTCGAGGATCAAACCCAGCAAAACCACCTTTAAAGGCGTCATCCCAGGTGTAGAGGCCCATTGCACAGGCTCAATCACACTCGAAGTGGTCTTCGGATCACCAGAAAACTTTTGAAGCGAAGAGTTAATCTTCGATATCGTCCCGTTTCGTAGTGGCTATCATGCACTGCTTGGACGGACAGCATTCGCAAAATTTAATGCAGTGCCGCATTACACATACCTCAAGCACAAGATGCCAGGACCCAGGGGGGTCATAACAGTAAATGGAAACACAGAACGCTCGCTCCGCACGGAAGAGCACACTGCGGCCCTTGCAGCAGAAGCACAAAGCAGTCTTTAAGGCAGACCACTCATTCGGCATCACAGCCCCCGGACACCTTCAAGCGAGTCCGGAACAAGCTGCAACAGGATCGCCTGGCATGATCAGAGCTCGCCTAGCAATTCGGCCCCCGTCCCAGTCCCAGTCAAGTGACGAAATTCGTGCTGTGCGTACATAACTACACAGTAAAAATACCATGGACATGGGGAGTGGCACGATCAGGACACGCCCCACAATGTGGCTTAAACCGCGCTAGGGGCTGTATACCTTTATCATTCCTTTTCTCTTTCAGGGCCTAACTCTCTGGAAGCCCTTTCCGGCAGTATGATTGCCGGACACATTCCGGAAGTGACAACCAAGGCGGCAACAAGCTAAGATGAACACGGGAACCCCCAGGTGGTCTCTAATAATAATCGATATACCCGTTTTTTACTAATCTATGCGCAACTCGCCCTGGGATAGGACATTTCAAGTTTTCCTGCTTTCTGCTTATTCCACTACTTGTACCAGTATGCTTGGACGTATTATTTAAATAACAATGCATATCGATAGTCTATCATTGCATTATTTAAGTTTTTCTTCTTTTATCTCTTATATGTCCATTTACGACAATCCACACCCATACGTTCGGGTACGGTAAGTACGCCAGGGGCTCTCGTTTACCCCATAATACGGCGCAAGAAGTCCGAACACTTTTGACAGTGCGGCACCCCGAACTTATAGCACTATATGCATCAGCTCTGAATCATGTCTTTGGTCAAATGTTGGGTTTGCCCAGCTCCCATGCTTTGGTACCTTACGTTCCGTTATACCGGCTAAGGTAGCGGTGGGAGAACTACTGCGATTGTGTCCCGGTTCTTCCGGACAAGCACCTCAGTAGAGAAAGCCGAAAACTGACTATCATGATAAGGCGAGAGACTGGTCGCTGTTCGAGAGGTCTCAAGTCCTCAAAGACTTTTTCCGCTTCGGGCGAGGAGTCGGCCTTGTCCGGCTTAGGCGTGTATAGCGCCCCAAATCCGGCCCTCCGAATACCAGGGGCTTCGCCAAAATTTAAAATTGTAGACTTCTATGGCTAAGTGAGAGTGATAAAGCATTATAGTCCGATTGCCTGGTTCGTTGCGCTGAACACCTCCCTTGAAGGACCCAAAATTGGGGTAAAGAGTTCTCATTTTTATCCCGAACACCCCAGTACTAGTTACATGGGGGCAAAAGCCGACGACTGGCCAACTCTCAGATTTTATAAACGGGCGCACAGAAGGTAATATTTTAAATCAAGAAAGCGTCCCATGGCGCAAATGAACTCGTTTCACATTATAGGATCACATGAGCATGTTCATTCAATAATTACATCCTTGGCACACTCATCCGCCAGTAGGCGGGAACCCTTCAGGACACTCTCATAATAATTCTCGGGGCAGCGATGCTCCTTGCCCTCCGGCGCCCCCTCCTTCACCAGCTTCACGGTGTCCAGCTTCTCCCGGGCAAAAGCCCTGCGTGCACCTTCGATGTAGATGGACCGCTTTATGACTTCAAGACGTGGGCAGGCTTCCACAAGCCGCCTCACCATGCTGAAGTAGTTGCCGGACAGGGGCTCGCCAGGCCACATCCGGACTATAAGGCCCCTCATGGCCTGCTCGGCCGCCTTGTGAAGCTCGACCAACTGCTTCAGCTGGTCGCTCAAGGGCACGAGGTGTTCGGTCCCAGTGTACTGAGACCAGAACAACTTCTCTGTCGAGCTCCCCTCCTCATCTCGGTAAAACCCCGCGGCATCCAGTACACTACGGGGAAGATCTGCAAACACTCCTGGAGAGCTCCGAACTCAGGTAAGAAAAAGGAAAGTCTCCTTCACATGCTTGCTTTGCATAATGAATGCCTTACCCGCTGCTATCTTCGTCACCGCATCAATCTCCTGAAGGGCCTTGTGGGCTTCGGCCTTGGCGCTCCGGAAGCTTTCAAGTTCCTGCGCGAGCTCGGACTCTTGCATTTTAGAGTCAAGCTCCAAGGACTTGTGCTTTTTGGCAAGAGCCTCGATCTCTTGCTACACCTCGCCTACTCGGGCTTCTTGCTTCTCCCGTTCAATGCATTCCTTGGCCGCTTTGTCTTCGGCCTTGGCCAACGCCTTCCTCAGGGTCGCCACTTCGGTCATGGCCCCTGACAAATCCATGATGATCCTATTACTTTACACCCGGACTTCTTTTTAATATATAGACAAAGGTATTGCTTACCTTTGTTCTCCTCGAGCTGCCTCTTGGTAAGGCCGATCTTGGTCTCGGACCGCTCTAGGTCTTGCTTCAGTGCAGAGACCTCCGCAGTACGTGCGGCAGCGGCCAAAAGCGAAGCCTGCACATACACATAGATACATTCTGGTTAGACTCCCGAGTCATCATTTGATCCTCTATTCGTCTTTTCTTCTTGAACGCTGAATAGAGCATCAGGGGCTATTATCTATGCGATACTATTTCCTTATATTTTGATTGCTTACCTCAAAGCCTATTAGGAGGCCGGCGCAAGCTTCGGTCAGTCCGTTTTTGGCGGACCGAACCTTTTCGACCACCGCACTCATGATAGTGCGGTGCTCTTCGTCGGTGGAAGCGCTGCGAAGTGCTTCTAGCAAGTTGTCTGGTGCCTCTGGATGGATAGAGGACACCAACACAGATGGTTGGCCCCCCTTAACGGGGGACTGCCTGCCGGAGTTCGAAACCATCGGAGGTTCTGGTGCAGTGTCTGGCTGGGGCTCGAACTCGGAGCCCGTAGGAGCCTCACTCCCTTGGTACCCAGGGTCCGGGAAGTCGCCGCGAGGCGCCCCCAGGACCACCTCCCCTTGGCTCAGTGCCTTTTGAGACAACACCTCGGCGCTGTCCGTAGGACGAGGGTGGAAGCTGTCGGAAGAGAACCGCTGTTCATATCCGATGACTCCAAAGAGCCTCTCGACGAGGGTACATCGAGATGAGCTCGGGACGGACTGCATAATCATGTTCGGCATAAGGAGAGGCAGTACAATATAACATACCATGAAGTACTATGATGTCCGGACACTTACGACTTCGCTAGGGGCTTGTCCCTGGGTAGCCACTCGTCACCGCTGTCGGCGACCGTCGTGACGCAGTCCGGAGGGAGGGTCCTTCTCTTCTTGGACCCTTCGGCCTCCCCGGATGGGTCGGCCTTCCTTTTCTTGTCTCCCCCGGCTGGGGGGGGGGAGAACTTTTCTCCTCCTCCTCGTTTCTGTGGGAGGAGTGCACGTCAGAGTCATCGGACGATTAGTCCGATACAACCTTGCGCCGGAGACCGCATCTGCAACTACTCCGTCCATTAATCCGGAGCAAGTCGCGCCATCCGAGAGCGTAGGGATGGACCCTGCCATGGAGGCCGCACTCTCAGTGGCGATAGAGGCGGATACCGACTTCACCCCTTACGAGAGTCGTGTCGCCGAACCACTGGATTCATCTCCGGCCATGGACTCCGAGCTGCTTACATCCGTACCCATCGAATTCGACTGGGCGCCGATCATGGAATTCACCTCCGCGGATATCCTTCAGCACTCGCCCTTCGGCGATGTGCTAAATTCATTAAGGTCTCTCTCCTATCAGGAGAACCTTGGCCGAACTATGTCTGGCTAGAATGGGATGCGGACGACGAAGAAATTCGCTGCCCACCCACCACCCACTTAGTAGCCACTGTCGATGACTTAACCGACATGCTCGACTTCGACTCCAAAGACATCGACGGTATGGACGACGATGCAGGAGATGAACAGGAACCACCGCCCATAGGGCGCCGGACCACCACTTCATCACATGACATATACATGGTGGATACACCCACAGAGGGAAATGGCAAAGAGACAGCGGAGGATGCCCCCTCCAATCAACCCAAGCGCCGACGTCAGCGGCACCGCTCTAAGTCCCGCCATAGCAAAAACAACGATAACAGCGCAAGAGGACATAACGGTCCAGTCGACTCTAGAAGAAAGGACGACTGCACCACCCCGGTGGCAGAGCACGATCAAGATGCAAACGGAGAACATAGTACGGATCCGGCGTCCAAACACGGCGACGCCAAGGATAAACCTCATCAAACCCCGCCTGGGGTGGAAAACAGTCTGGACGAAGATGCACACATCATCCCGGAAACGCACTTAAGACAAGAGAACCTCTACAGAAGGCTTATTGCCACAGCAAGGAGCCTGAAGAAATAGAAGCAAAGGCTTAAGGCCGCACAAGATACGCTCAACAGCAGGTGGAACAAAGTGCTCGACAAGGAAACAAAGTATGGTGGAAGTTACCACACAAATAGCTATCCAAAGCGCAAGCTATTACCGGAATTCGATGATGAGGCCTTAGAGCGCACACAGCCGAAGAATTATATGGCCAACCAGCCGGATCCACCACCTTGTGAATGTGCTGGAGCGGCTAACAAAGTCGCGCATAAGTTAACACACGAGCTACGTGAGAACTTGTGCCAAAAATCCGGTGCGACTAGATACATCTATGGATCTAGGAAGAGCGCTATGGTACAAAACCAAAACCGAATAATACAACTGTCCGAACACCATGGCACATCCCAATACAGGGGTGCCACACACCCCTTAGGTTTCACTGATGAGGCGCTGGATCACGAATTCCCGGAAGGATTCAAACCTGTGAACATAGAGGCGTACGACGGGACCATAGACCCTGGAGTCTGGATCGAGGACTTTATCCCCCATATTCATATGGCTCGCGGAGACGATCTCCATGCCATTAAATACTTGCCCCTCAAGCTTAAGGGGCCAGCTTGGCACTGGCTGAAAAGCCTCCCCGAAAACTGAATTGGAAGTTGGGAGGAGCTCGAGGATGCTTTTCGGGCTAATTTTCAAGGGACTTATGTCCGACCTCCGGATGTAGACGATTTAAGTCATATAATCCAACAGTCCGGAGAGTCCGCCCGAAAGCTTTGGAACAGGTTCCTCACTAAGAAGAACCAAATCGTCGACTGTCCGGACGCCGAAGCCTTAGCAGCTTTTAAACACAGCGTCCGAGATGAATGGCTCGCCAGACACCTCGGCCAAGAAAATCCGAGAACAATGGCAGCCCTAACAAGCCTCTTGACCCGCTTTTGTGCGGGCGAAGACAGCTGGTTGGCCCGTAGCAGCACCAGCGACACAAGCACATCCGAAGTCAAGGATGGCAATGGTAAACCATGATGCAACAAAAACAAGCATCAAAATAAAGAAGGTAGCCCAGATAACACGGCGGTAAACGTCGGATTCAGGGGACCTCGACCAGGTCAGCGGAAAAAGCCTTTCAAAGGCAGCAGAGAAAGACAATCTGGCCTAAACAAAATTCTTGACAAGCTCTATCAGATTCACGGCACCCCCGAAAAACCTGCAAATCATACCCACAGAGAATGTTGGGTCTTCAAGCAAGCCGGTAGGCTAAACGCTGAACACAAAGGGGAGGAGACACCAAGTGAAGACGAGGATGAACCTCGCCAGCAAAGCACCGGAGGACAGAAAAAGTTCCCACCAAAGGTTAAAACGGTAAACGTGGTCCATGTGACGAAGAGAAGAAGCAAGCATGCACTCCGAGACACACGCGCCATAGAGCCCGCACCCCTAGGATCAACCCCTGGTTGACCGCCCGATCACTTTTCATCGTAGGGATCACGAGACAAATATCCAGCACGAAGGACTGGCGGCCTTGGTGTTAGACCCAATAATAAACGGGTACCATCTTACACGAGTCCTCATGGACGGCGGCAGTGATCTAAATCTGATATATCAGGACACAGCCACATTAGTCCTCAGTCCCATCGTGGACGGGTTTCGACTTACCAAAGTCCACATGGACGGCGACAACGGACTAAACCTCATTTACGAGGACACGCTCCATAAAATGGAAATAGACATGAGCCGCATCATGCAAAGTAAAACAACCTTCTGAGGAATTATCCCCAGTCGGGAGGTGCGATGCGCGGGAAAAATCACATTTGACGTAGTATTCGGCATGCCGGAGAACTACCTGTCCGAAGAAATAACTTTCCAAATGGCTCCTTTCAGGAGCGGATATCACGCCCTGTTGAGGCGGGATGCTTTTACACGCTATCAGGCCATACCCCATTACGGGTATATGAAGCTCAAAATGCCCGGTCCAAACGGCATAATCACTCTCGTCAGTGATCAGACATAGCACTCCGCGCTGAAAACAAAACCGCATCCCTGGCCCTGGAGGAGCTGTCCGAAGCCCTCGCAACAGAAGAATTAACCGCACTATGCTCCATGGTGGATAGGGACGACGTGATCCTCGACAAACGCCCTAAATCCACCTCCTTCAAACCAGCAGAAGAAATAGTCAAATTTCAGGTCCACCCAACGGACCCCAAGAAGACAGCATCTATCAGAGCTCAACTGAACCCAACAATTGACACCGCACTACGAGAATTCTTGCACGAAAACTGGGACATATTCGCCTGGCACCCTTCAGATATGCCAGGGATCCCACGGGAGTGGGCCGAACATAGCCTCAATATATTATAGGGGTTCAAACCGGTCAAGCAATCACTGCGGCGCTTTTCTGAACCCAAGCGACAAGCCATGGGGGAGGAGCTGGCTAAGCTCATCGAGGCCGGATTCATTAGAGAAATCAAACACCCGGACTGGCTGGGAACCTGGTGATGGTACCAAAGAAGGACAAATCCTGGTGCCTGTGCGTCGATTTCAAAGACCTCAACAAGGCTTTCCCTAAGGATCCCTTCCCCCTCCCCCGCATTGATCAAATCATTGATGCCACCGCAAGACATGACTCACCGTGTTTCCTCGAAGCATATTCTGGATACCATCAAATCAAAATGAAGGAGTCCGATCAAGCCGCAACAACATTTATCACCCCATATGGGCCATTCTGCTTCAACACCATGCCCTTTGGGCTCAAGAACGCCGGCGCCACATACCAACGCATGATTCAAACATGCCTGGAGAAACAGATCGGCAAAACAGTAGAAGCTTACGTCGATGACGTCATCATCAAAACCAGGCACATCGAAACACTAATAGACGACCTACGTCTTACATTCGACAACCTCCGGACGTATGACATTAAGCTCAACCCGGAAAAGTGTGTCTTCGGTGTCCCCACGGGAAAACTGCTGGGCTTCATCATTTCAAATAGAGGAATCGAAGCAAACCCAGCCAAAATCCGAGCTTTGTCACAATTGGCTAAGCCAACATACCTTAAACAAGTCCAAAAGCTTGCGGGTTGCGTAGCAGCTCTAAGCCGCTTTATCTCCAGATTGGGAGAAAAGGCACTGCCACTCTATCGCCTTCTACGACGAACCAAGCACTTCAAGTGGACGGAGGCGGCAACAACCGGACTGGAGGAAATAAAAACCCTTCTTGTGGGCGATCCAATTCTGGCTGCACCAAATGTCGACGAACCGATGTTATTATACATATCGGCAACACACCAGGTGGTGAGCGCCGTACTCGTCATCGAACGATAACAGGACAGACATAAATTCCCGCTTCAGAAGCCAGTATACTACGTATCTACTGTCCTTACACCATGCAAATCCCGGTACCCTCATTATCAATAAATAGCATACACGGTCATCATGGCATCCTGAAAGCTCCATCACTACTTCCAGGAGTGTTCGATCATGGTGGCCTCCGAAGTACCACTCAATGACATTATAAACAACCGCGATGCTATGGGCCGGATTGCCAAATGGTCCATTGAACTCCTCCCATTTGACATTACATATAAACCGCGTTGAGCTATCAAATCCCAAGTACTGCTGACTTCATCGCCGAATGGACAGAGGCCAAACTCCCTAAAGAGTACGGCACATACTCCAATTGGGTCATGTACTTCGACGGCTCCAAAATGCTGGCAGGGTTAGGAGCGGGTGTTGTTTTAACGTCCCCTACTGGAGACATTGTCCAGTACGTTCTCCAAATACTATACACAGACTCCAATAACATAGTCGAATACGAGGCCTTATTACATGGTCTCCGGATGGCTGTCTCCATGGGCATACAACGCCTAGAAGTATGCGGGGATTCCAACCTGGCAATATCTCAAATAAACGGAGATTTCAACGCTAAAGATCCGAAGATGGCAGCATATCGTAACGCAGCTATAAAAATGTCGGCCCGGTTCGAGGGGCTCGAGTTCCATCATGTGGCTCGAGAAAGTAATCAAGCGGCGGCCGTTCTTGCTCGTATCGGCGCTAAGCGCGTCCCCGTCCCACCTAACATTTTCCTGGAAAGACTATTCAAGCCATCCGTGGTGTGGCAGGGGGGAAACGACAATACTAGTCTGGAACCAAACATAATCCAAGACCCCGGAAACACCGACGTCGTCGAGGGCTCAACCATCGAAATAACACCATCAGCGCATCTCATCATGGTAGTCATTGCCCCATGAACCGAACCCTTCCTGGCCTACCTCAACAGGAAAGAACTTCTTGAGGACCAGAATGAGTCCCGCTGTATTGTCCGGCGTTCAAAGGCCTACAAGGTTCATGAAGGAGAGCTCTACAAGAAAAGCGCCATCGGAGTCCTTCAATGATGTATATCCGAGGAAGAGGGGCGGCAGCTCTTGGCTGAAATTAATGCATGGCTCGACGGTCACCACGCCGCAGCTCGGGCCCTTGTTAGCAAGGCCTTCCGTACAGGGTTTTATTGGCCGACGGCCCGAGCAGATGCACATGACCTTGTCCAATGTTGCATCGGATGCCACTCTTTGCCAATCAAAGCCATATGCCCCCACCGCCTTACAAACAATCCCCATCACTTGGCCTTTTGCGGTCTGGGGACTCGATATGGTTGGACCCCTTAAAGGGGGAAGCCAAAAGAAAAAATATATGTTGGTTATGGTGGATGATGACCTACAAGTATAGGGGATCTATCGTAGTCCTTTCGATAAGTAAGAGTGTCGAACCCAACGAGGAGCAGAAGGAAATGATAAGCGGTTTTCAGCAAGGTATTCTCTACAAGTACTGAAATAAGTGGTAACAGATAGTTTTATGATAAGATAATTTGTAACGAGCAACAAGTAACAAAAGTAAATAAAGTGCAGCAAGGTGGCCCAATCCTTTTTGTAGCAAAGGACATGCCTAGAAAAACTCTTATATAAGGAAAAGCACTCCCGAGGACACATGGGAATATCGACAAGCTAGTTTTCATCACGTTCATATGATTCGCGTTCGGTACTTTGATAATTTGGTATGTGGGTGGACCGGTGCTTGGGTGCTGTTCTTACTTGAACAAGCATCCCGCTTATGATTAACCTCTATTGCAAGCATCCGCAACTACAACAAAAGTATGAAGGTAAACCTAACCATAGCATGAAACATATGGATCCAAATCAGCCCCTTACGAAGCAACGCATAAACTAGGGTTTAAGCTTCTGTCACTCTAGCAACCCATCATCTACTTATTACTTCCCAATGCCTTCCTCTAGGCCCAAATAATGGTGAAGTGTTATGTAGTCGACGTTCACATAACACCACTAGAGTCTAGACAACATACATCTCATCAAAATATTGAACGAATACCAAATTCGCATGACTACTAATAGCAAGACTTCTCCCTTGTCCTCAGGAACAAACGTGACTACTCACAAAGCATATTCATGTTCAAAATCAGAGGGGTAATAATATGCATAAAGGATCTGAACATATGATCTTCCACCAATTAAACCAACTAGCATCAACTGCAAGGAGTAATTAACACTACTAGCAACCTACTAGCACCAATCCCGGACTTGGAGACAAGAATTGGATACAAGAGATGAACTAGGGTTTTGAGATGAAATGGTGCTGATGAAGATGTTGATGGAGATTGCCCTCTCCCGATGAGAGGAGCATTGGTGATGATGGTGGCGATGATTTCCCCCTCCGGGAGGGAAGTTTCCCCGGCAGCACAGCTCTGCCGGAGCTCTAGATTGGATCCGCCAAGGTCCCACCTCGTGGCGGCGGAGTTTCGTCCCGAAAGGTTGCTTCTTATTTTTTTTCTCGACGGAAGACTTCATATAGCAGAAGATGGTCATCGAAGAGTCACCAGGGGGCCCACGAGGTAGGGTGCGCGCCCTAGGGGGGGGCGCCCCCACCCTCGTGGACAGGGTGTGGGCCCCCTAGTGTTCATCTTTGGCGAGGATTTTTCATTATTTATTATAAGGTATTCCGTGGAGTTTCAGGACTTTTGGAGTTGTGTAGAATAGGTCTCTAATATTTGCTCCTTTTCCAGCCCAGAATTCCAACTGTCGGCATTCTCCCTCCTTATGTAAACCTTGTAAAATAAGAGAGGATAGCCATAAGTACTGTGACATAATGTGAAATAACAGCCCATAATGCAATAAATATCGATATAAAAGCATGATGCAAAATGAACGTATCAACTCCCCCAATCTTAGACCTCGCTTGTCCTCAAGCGAAAGCCGATAACAATAAATATGTCCCCATGTTTAGAGGTAGAGGCGTCGATAAAAATAAAATACGGACATGAAGGCATCATGATTATTCTCATAACAGCAACATATATAGATTTTGTCATATGATTACTTATGTTCAAGTGATGATCTATTCACAATGCAAAAGTATGAATCAGAAACCTTATTGAGAACCAACAAACTATAACCTCAGTCATTGAAGCAATTGCAATTTATCATAACATTAGAAAGAGTCTATGTTAAAGCTAAAAAGCAAGTCCACATACTCAACTATCATCTAGTCCTTCATAATTGCTAACACTCATGCAATACTTGTGGTTACGGAGTTTTAATCGGACACAGAGAAAGATAGGGGCTTATAGTTTCGCCCCACAACCTTTTACCTCGAGGGTAATGGCAACAATAATAACTCATGCCCCCTACATCCAATTAGATATATCTATCAGGATCTTTCCAACACACTGTGCTTGCCAAAGGATAAAATGTAAAAAGGAAAGGTGAAGATCACCATGACTCTTGCATAAGGTAGAAGATAATAATAAAAGATAGGCCCTTCGCAGAGGGAAGCAGAGGTTGCCATGCGCTTTTATGGTTGGATGTACAAAATCTTAATGCGAAAGATCATCACTTTATATTGCCCCTTGTGATATGAACCTTTATTATGCAGTCCGTCGCTTTTATTACTTCCACATCACAAGATCGTATAAAGCTTATTTCTCCCACACTAATCATACATATTTAGAGCAGTTTTTATTGCTTTGCACTGATGACAACTTACTTGAAGGATCTTACTCAATCCATAGGTAGATATGGTGGACTCTCATGGCAAAACTGGTTTAAGGGTATTTGGAAGCACAAGTAGTATCTCTACTTGGTGCTGAGAATTTGGCTAGCATGGGGGGGGGGGAAGGCAAGCTCAACATGTTGGATGATCCATGACAACATACTTTATCTCAGATATAAGAAAACATAACCCATTATGTTGTCTTCCTTATCCAACATCAACTCTTTAGCATGTCATATTTTGATGAGTGCTCCCAATCATAAAAGATGTCAATAATAGTATATTTATATGTGAAACCTCTCTTTCCTTATTACTTCCTATTAATTGCAACGATGACCAAAGCTATGTCTGCCAACTCCCAACAACTTTTAATCATCACACTCTTTCTATGTGAAGTCATTACTATCAATAAGATCAATATGAACTTTTGTTTCTTCTTATTATTTTTCTCTTTTCTTTTATTCACCCAAGATCATAGCAAGAAAATCAAGCCCTTGACTCAACACTAATCTTTATTATATAGCTCAAGGACTCGATTACATAGAGAGATCATAAGGCAAAACTCAAAACTAGATCATGCCATAAACTTTATTCTACTAGATCAAAATACTACTAATAGGATCGAACTAAGGAAAACAATAAAGATAGGAGTTGTGATTGTGATACGATACCAGGGCACCTCCCCCAAGCTTGGCAGTTGCCAAGGGGAGTGCCCATACCCATGTGATTATATCTCCTTCATTGTTGTTGGTGAAGATGGAGGTGATGGATAGTTGCACATCGAGCGTAAGAGGTCCTCTAGCTTGCGAATAATGCCCTTGAGTGCAAAGATATGCTCCTTCAACAAAATATTTTCACTTGTGAGATACTTGTTTTGAATACGAGTTAACTCAATCATCTGGAAAGCCTCGATCTCAGTTGGGGTAAGAAGGTTGTGATCAAGTTGAAGGATGTCTTCGGTTGCCGGAGCTTGGTTCTCCATGGCCTTCTTGATCCCTTCATCCTTGTTGATCTCCATGGGTTCTTCCCTCTTCAGCTCTATCTTCATTAGCCAAGCATCTTTGTCACTGTTGTTGGAGGAGGGGGACGACATGATGCCTGGCCTTGACAACCCTGACAGAGAACAATCCAAAACAAGAACAGAGGATATTTGCGTGATACGGGAGTCAAAACCTTCAGGAGAATATATAGTGAATTTTTACCGACCAAAATGCGTATCGTGCAAGAAAATGGAGTCCGGAAGGCACACGAGGTGCTCACGAGGTAGGGGGCGTGCCCAGGGGGTAGGGTGCGCCCTCCACCCTCGTGGGGCCCTCGTGTCCTTCCCGGACTGCTACTTAATTTTCTATTTTTCTAAATATTCCAAAACTGAGAAATATTGCCTTAAAAATGTTTTGGAGTCGGTTTACTTACCGTACCACATACTTATTCCTTTTCGGAGTTTGAAACGTTCTGGAAAGTGTCCCTTATGTATTCCTCCGGGGTTACGGTTTCAATAATATTGGTTTCAATATTTATGGGATTACCTAAGATATAATGTTTAATTCTTTGACCGTTTACCACCTTTGGATTTGTGCCTTCGAAGTGGTTGATTTTATGGCACCGGAACGATAGACCTCCTCGATAACATAGGGGCCTTCCCATTTAGAGAGAAGTTTTCCTGCAAAAAATCTTAAACGAGAGTTGTATAGCAATACATAATCACCTACATTAAACTCACGCTTTTGTATCCTTTTGTCATGCCATCTTTTAACCTTTTCTTTAAACAACTTGGCATTTTCATAAGCTTGGGTTCTCCATTCATCTAGTGAGCTAATATCAAATAACCTCTTTTCACTGGCAAGTTTGAAATCGTAGTTGAGCTCTTTAATAGCCCAATATGCCTTATGTTCTAGTTCGAGAGGTAAGTGACATGCTTTTCCATATACCATTTTATACGGAGACATACCCATAGGATTTTTATATGCAGTTCTATAGGACCATAATGCATCATCAAGTTTCTTGGACCAATTCTTTCTAGACCTATTGACAGTCTTTTGCAAAATTAATTTGAGTTCTCTATTAATCAATTCTACTTGACCACTAGACCGTGGGTGATACGGAGATGCAATTCTATGATTGACGTCATATTTAGCAAGCATTTTACGGAAAGCACCATGAATAAAATGTGAACCACCATCAGTCATTAAATATCTAGGGACTCCAAACCTCAGAAAATAACTTCTTTAAGCACTTTAATATAAGTGTTATGATCAACACTACTAGTTGGAATAGCTTCTACCCACTTAGTAACGTAATCAACAGCAACTAAAATATGTGTATGTCCATTAGAGGCAGGAAAAGGTCCCATATAATCAAAGCCCCAAACATCAAACGGTTCAATAACGAGTGAGTAATTCATAGGCATTTCTTGACGTCTACTAATATTACCAATTCTTTGACATTCATCACAAGATAGGACAAACTTATGGGCATCCTTGAAGAGAGTAGGCCAATAAAAACTGGATTGCAATACCTTATGTGCAGTTCTATCTCCCGTGTGGTGTCCTCCATAAGTTTCGGAGTGGCACTTGTGTAGGATCTGTTCCTGTTCATGCTCAGGTACACAATGTCTAATAACACCATCTACTCCTTCTTTATAAAGATGTGGGTCATCCCAAAAGTAATGTCTCAAATCATAGAAAAACGTTTTCTTTTGTTGGTATGTGAAGCTAGGTGGAATGAATTTAGCAACAATGTAATTAGCATAATCAGCATACCAAGGAGTACTACGAGAAGTACTTATGACATTTAATTGTTCATCAGGAAAGCTATCATCAATAGGTAGTGGGTCATCAAGAACATTCTCTAACCTAGATAAGTTGTCTGCAACGAGGTTCTCAGCTCCTTTTCTATCAACAATATGCAAATCAAATTCTTGTAGCAAGAGAACCCATCTAATAAGTCTAGGTTTAGCATCTTTCTTCTCCATAAGATATTTAATGGCAGCATGATCAGTGTGGATAGTTACTTTAGAATCAACAATATAAGGTCTGAACTTATCACAAGCAAATACAACTGCTAAAAGTTCTTTTTCGATAGTAGCAAAATTTCTTTGAGAATTGTCTAGAGTCTTACTAGCATAATGGATGCCATTTAATTTCTTATCAACTCTTTGCCCTAGAACAACAGCTACAACATAATCGCTAGCATCACACATAATTTCAAAGGGTAAATTCCAATCAGGTGGCTGAACAATAGGTGCAGAGACTAATGCTTTCTTAAGTATTTCAAATGCTTCTACACAATCCTCATCAAAGAAAAATGGTATATCTTTTTGTAAAAAATTAGTCAGAGGCTGAGAAATTTTTGAGAAGTCCTTAATGAACCTCCTATAAAATTCGGCGTGACCAAGGAAACTTCTTATACCTTTGATGTCCTTGGGACATGGCATCTTTTCAATAGCATCAACCTTGGCTTTATCAACTTCAATACCTCTTTCAGAAACTTTATGCCCCAAGACAATACCTTCATTAACCATAAAGTGACACTTTTCCCAATTCAAGACAAGATTAGTTTCTTCACATCTCTGCAAAACTCGATCAAGATTGCTCAAGCAATCATAAAAAAAAGATCCATAGACGGAAAAGTCATCCATGAAAACCTCACAAATCTTTTCACAAAAGTCAGAGAATATAGCCATCGTGCATCTTTGAAAGGTAGCAGGTGCATTACATAAACCAAAAGGCATACGTCTATAAGCAAAAGTACCAAAAGGGCATGTAAAAGTAGTATTTGATTGATCTTTAGCCGACACAGGTATTTGAGAGAAACCAGAATAACCATCAAGAAAGCAATAATGTGTATGTTTCCATAATCTTTCTAGCATTTGATCGATAAAAGGTAAGGGGTAACGATCTTTCTTAGTAGCCTTATTCAATTTGCGGAAATCAATTACCATCCTATAACCTGTAATAATTCTTTGTGGAATCAATTCATCTTTATCATTAGGAACAACAGTAATACCTCCCTTCTTAGGGACACAATGAACAGGACTTACCCACTGCCTATCAACAACGGGATAAATTATACCTGCCTCCAGAAGCTTTAGTATTTCTTTTCTTACCACTTCTTTCATTTTAGGATTCAGACGTCGTTGAGGATCACAAACTGGTTTGGCATCTGCTTCCAAATTTATTTTATGTTGACATAGAGTGGGACTAATGCCCTTAAGATCATCAAGAGTATATCCAATAGCAGCACGGTGCTTCTTCAGAGTTTTCAATAATCTTTCTTCTTCATGCTCCGAAAGGTTAACACTAATAATAACAGGATATATCTTCTTTTCATCAAGATAAGCATATTTAAGATTATCAGGCAACGGTTTAAGCTCAAACACGGGATCACCCTTAGGTGGAGGGGGATCCCCAGGCAAATTGTGTTTTAGAATAGGTTCCTGTTTAAAGAATACTTCATCTATTTCCCTTCTTTCATTCATAAACATATCATTCTCATGATCTAGCAAATATTGTTCTAAAGGATCACTAGGAGGTACGTCAATAGAAGCAAGACCAATAATTTCATCCTTACTAGGCAATTCTTCTTCACAGCGTTGTTTACTAAATTTAGAGAAATTAAACTCATGAGTCATATCATCTAAGCCGACAGTAACAACATCCCTTGTGCAATCTATGGTAGCATTAACAGTATTTAAGAAGGGTCTACCAAATATAATGGGACAAAAGCTATCTTGTGGGGAACCAAGAACAAGAAAATCAGCAGGATATTTAGTGTTCCCACACAAGACTTCAACATCTCTAACAATTCCCATTGGTGAAATAATATCTCTATTAGAAAGTTTAATAGTAACATCAATTTCTTCTAACTCAACAGGTGGAATGTCATGCATAATTTCTTTGTATAAGTCAATAGGTATTGCACTAGCACTAGCACCCATATCACATAAGCCATGATAACAATGATCTCCTATTTTAACAGAAATAACAGGCATGCCTACCACAGGTCTAGGTTTATTTGTATCACGGGGTTTAGCAATTCTAGCAGTTTCATTACAGAAGTAAATAACATGCCCATCTATATTATCAAACAAGAGATCTTTAACAATAGCAATATTAGGTTCAGCTTTAACTTGCTCAGGAGGTGTATATGTTTTAATATTGCTTTTATGAACCACAGTTGAAGCTTTAGCATGATCCTTTATCCTAACAGGGAAATGTGGTTTCTCAACATAACAAGTAGGAACAATAGGATCATTATAAGTGATAGTTTTTTCTTCAACTTTAATGGGTGCAGCTATTTTTACTTCTATGGGAGGATGATATTTAAACCACTTCTCCTTAGGGAGATCAACATAAGTAGCAAAAGATTCACAGAAAGAAGCT